>NC_046156.1:103477414-103567414 GCF_011064425.1 Rattus rattus
GGTGGTTTTTCTACATCATGCACAGCTCAGAGTCAGTCCCGCTACTTGACTAAGTCCCTTCCATTTCACAGAGGAGCCCCATTAGATCTTCTGGTTAGATAGTTTGTTTGTAGTTCTGTAGTGTATCAATAACCAGAAGGAAAATCTAATTTCTTAGAAGTTTGGCTTGGACTAAAAGAGGATTATTTCGTTCATCTAAACTAAAAAAACGAGGCTCATTTGAACTGCTCTCATTGTAAGAAGCTTTCCTCATTTGGAGCAAAGCAGACTGAACTGACTGACAGTTATGCAATCCAACCTGGAGAGGTATATTAAGAACCACACTTGGCCTCTGAGCAGAGGAGGGGAAGTTGGTGGGAAAAGTTGCCAAACAGGCATTTCTAATACATGATAAAAATAACCTTTTCGATATTTAAATCATTTCGTTGCCAAGGGCATTTAATCAGACCCATTGCCAAATGCTAATTAATGATACAAGTGGAGAATTTTATTTAAATTTGTTATACTAATATGTTGAAATATAAATAGAAACAGCAAGTTGAGAGGGGCTCATCAAAGAGTGGAGTGTGGAAAGGGAAGGACCCAGCATCAAACTTTAAAACAATAGACCCACAGTGTTTCACAAGCTAATTGAGGCAGAAACCTTGCAAGGAAAGTAATTTATTTATTAAAAAGAAGTCTTTTAAAACAAGATTTTAAGGAACTCTAACCCTTGGAAATGGGATGATTTAAGCTTACTTGGCTGTGAGCAGGGTCACTGCTGAGTGTCTCTGAAAACAGTTTCTCTTTTGTTCTATGTGCAGCTTAATGGCAGAGACACTGCTGGCGAACATGCCATCCCGTGAGTTTGTTATTACTTGAACATCATGGAGCACCAGCACACAGCTTAGACGGTCAAGGCCAAGTATGCAACGTGGCCCCTTGATCCACTGAAGAGACGTAGGGTTACCTCAGCATAGAGGTTTCTAGCAAACATGTAAAATAAAAGGATTATTGATCATTATACTCTAAAAGAATGATAAAGGCTTGGCACGGTAAATGCACAAGCCAGTAACACAGCTGTTATCATTATCACTATTGTACTGTGCATGTCCCTGTGTGAGTAAGGTGTTGCAAGTTTGCCTACCTCAACATCATTGCAAATGCGAGTCACGCGCTACTCTACGGTACTTTAACATCTCCGGGCAATAGGACTTAAAAATCCATAGTCTTTCGGGGCCACTGTGCATCTTGGATTGGAATGTCTTTATACAACTCATTCACTTTTAACATTTGTCCTTGGTCAGCCTTGGTTCTCAGTTTATTTTTGGTGTTTATGCGATGCTGATGCTGTCTTGTGCGTTAGGTCCTGCTGATTTTCTAAGGAAGTTCCCTATGGAGACTTGGTAGCATCTATGGCTATGGCTAACAATACTAATAACTTGCTCGGCTGGAGGTGATGTACTGCTACAGTGCACAAACCTGTCTGTATTTCTGAGCACTGACTTCCACTGGCATTCCCATGCTTCAGCTTTTGCTTCTTATGCTCCTGACATATTTCCATGCTTCTTTTGTGGATGGACATGAATGGATCAGCCATAGGCAGACAGTTCACCTTAAGGTAAGGGGATAGAGAGGAGGACTGAGCACACACCTCTGGATTCTCTCTGTGTGTGAACAAAATGGGAAGGTCGTCTCTTTCCCCGTGTTAATGGACAGGCTGACCCTAAGACCTCTAAACCGATGTCCAGTAGCGTGATGTTCACGTCATAAAATGAGTGATTCTGGTGAAAGAAACAAAGCACTTTGGGTCAAGCAGGTGTTTCTAACTGGTTGGTGTGATGGTCTTAGACAGCATTCAGTGAAGGAGGAAGAGACACAGTGATTAGGGTCCTGTAGGTGACTGAACAAAGTTGCAAGATTCAGTTGCTTTTCTCCTGGTTTGTTTTGAGGTCTCCCGACTCAATGCCTGTGTTTGTATGGATTTCCCTTCCTGGTGTGAGCATCCCCCCAAGTCACACTTCCTTTCTGTTCATCCACATGTTCTCCTGCCACTGGAGAGCTGGCTGTTCACTTTGCCCAAGGAAGACTATGAATACATTTCTATCTTGAGCCCTGTGATACTGCGGAAAGTTATTTTGGAATTGCTTGTGCACCTGTGTTTTCCAAGTAGACTCCTCTTGCCTAGGAAAGTTATGTAACAAATATTTACTGAGGAGAAAGTGTGCACAAATATGGTGTGTCAAGCTCAACAGCGAGTGCCATTGGTTAAGATCCTAGCCACAGTGTGTCATCCTCTCTGTGGAGCCACCCTATTGGCTGTGCTATGCTGTGGCTCTACCACTAGAAAGGGTCCTTTGTGCATCTCCTTAAGTCAAACACTAACTTTTAACCACACATCCAAGACAGACATCTGGGTGTGCTTAAGAGAAAGTTCCTCAGCATCTTAAGGGGAACGTATTTTTGGAGACTGGATACTACCTGAAACCCTAGGGATGAAACAGACCTCATGGTCCTCTTCCCTTTAGAGAGCAGGAGAGTGAGGATTAGAGAGTGAGAAGGACTCGCTCAAGGTCTTTTTGTTCTTGGCAGAGCCACACAGGTTCCTGTATTCTTCCATCCATCCATCAGAATACAATATAATTTACAGATGGCTGTACTATTTGACCATCAGTTATAGACCAATCTCTACATTTCTCAGCTTTTTTTTTGTTTTCCCTCATATATCATCTTGAACTATTTTGATCTTCCCATATCGAGTCTCAAGGGCCTCTGTCAACTAGGCTCTTCCATAGATAAGGAGAATTGTGATATATATGTGAACATAGTTTGTTCGAGATTAGTGACAACGAAGCCCACATAGAAATGGCAGTTACAACCATCTGAACTTACATTTTGACACTGAGTTTTGCTGAAGAATAAGCTTTTCTGTTCTCTGCTCTTGTTTGAATGGTTTCCCTCTGGGATCGATATACACATTTATAATAAAGATCATTATTGTGAATACTTGCCAATCTGTGGACACACAGAAAGGTATGTTGATACTAAGAACTTGGAGCTCTAGGTCCTTACTACTCCAGCAGCATCATGAACTTTCTCTGTACAGACTTTCCAGGCTAGTGTGTGTGTGTGTGTCTCATTTTACTACTGAATGTTATAGATGGAAATTACACACTGCGTCCCTTACTCTATATGGTAATGACTAAACACGTAGCCCTCAGATGCACTGACATTTATAATAATGGTTCCTGTGAGGCCAGTGATGCTTATAACCAAGCTTCTTCTCAAGTAACCACAGAGAAATGGGGAATCCCTCTCTCCCTCCCTCCCTGTCTCCCTCTTCCCCTCTCTCTACCTGTGATTTACTGTATTTCTTGGGCCCTAAAACATTACCACCTAGGCATGAGTTTTCAAATAAGTCTCTTTAACAAACTGATCCTTCCTACACTGGCCCTAAGTGTTCCCTTCCTTGGATACAGCATGACAGCAGAAGTAGGGAACGGATGAGCACTGTTATCCCCTCACATCTTAGTGTGGGTTGCCATGACACTGTACCAGAGACTGGCTGGTTTTAACAAAAACATTTATTTATCACAGTTCTGGAAGGTCCAAGTTCAATGTAAGGTTCTGGTGGGGGCTTTCTCTAGAATGCAGATAACTTGAATTTTATATTTTTACATGGCAAAAAATAGAGTCCACAGTTTTTCTGGTCTTTGTTTTTCAGTATGTTAACCCCACTCACAAGGGCTGCATCCTCATAAAATGATTTTTCTCAGCAGCCCCATCTCCTTACAGCTCCTTACTCCATCCCATTAGGGTTAGAATGACAGCTGAGGGACTTTAGGGAATGTTAAGTTTGTAATATCTGTAATTCATTTCACCTGCCTCTCATTTAAGCCCTTTATATTTTTTTGTCTGTTTGTACGTGTATACCTGTTTGCTTATATGTACAGGTGCATGTGTGTGCAAGTGCATGTGTGTGCATTGATATGAATGCTTTTGTGTGCACATGCCTGTGGAGGCCAGAAGCTAATCTAAATGGCCATTCCTCAGGAACACTGTCCAACTTTCATTTTCTTTGTGAGATAGAAGTTGGGGTTTCTCTCATTGGCCTGAAAGTCTCTAAGTAGGCTAAGCTGTGTAAGGAGCCTCGGGGTTCTACCGACCTCTGCTTTCCCAGGGCTGGGATTGCAAATGTGCTATACTCAGGTTTTAATGTGAGTCTGGAGACCTGGACCTTAGATCCTCATGCTTGCAAGGGAAAGCATTTTCTGATCAAACTATCTACCTATTTCCATTTTTTGAAGATAAAAATCTAACCTCTTCATGCTTCTCCAAGAAAACACAAAACATTCTTTTGAATTTACTCATATGAAAGGTTCACAGGTTCCTTTCTCAGTCAAGGGGACAACATGCCTATGGTTCAGTCTTCATACCCTTACTTTGGGCCATATTTTGACCACATTCTACTTGATTCATGACACTTAAAAAGGTATTATTGCTTCAGATTAAGAAATGTGCTCAAGGTTAAGGAACTTTTCAAGCTCTTGTCTCCCCAGGCTTCTGTTATGCAGAAAGGACTGATGAGAGACACTCATGCAGAGCCAGTTCTGCAGTGAGCTGCCAGGCCCCAGTTTTCCAGAGCTGTCACTTATGTTGGGGTGGGCTTTGGTGACACATGAATCATTTTTGCTCCTATAAGTAACTCTTTACCCTTACTTCTATAACTAACTCCAGTAAAACTCATTGGTTCACCAAGCTGGATTTGGGTGGTATCTTTCATTTGATCTGTTGTTGGTTTTATCTTTAGCGGTGAGCAAATGTTTGTTCAAGGTTACACAACACAAGTAGCTGTGAACTATATGGCATGGATGCTGGGAACCAAACTCTGTAAGAGCAGCCAAGTTCTCTAACTCACTGAGCCATCTCTCTAACCCTTTCAACTTAGTTTTTGAGCAGGGTCTTTAGCTGAGCCTGGAACTTGTTGGATGGGTGGAGAGGTAGACCAGTAAGCCATGGAGATTCTTCTATGTCCACTTCACTGGTGGTAGGAATACTGATGGCTTCCCATTGCCTGCCATTCTTGACATGGATTCTGGCAAATGGACACAGACCCTCCTACTTGGGCTTCCATCCACTGAACCATCTCTTCCCCACTGTTGTTCTCTGGGCCTTGAAACCATAAACCTGATTTCTTAATATGCTGGGTATTAGGCACAATTGCCTCCAGATTTAAAACCAAACAAAAAAAAATAGAAGAAGAACTTATTGATTCAGAAACAGCTTTAAAAATATCATGATTCCAAAACCAGCCTGTTTGAAAAGTAAATAAATACAAGGAAATGACCCAAAGGCTTCTGTAGGCATTGTTTCAATTGTTCTTGTCACTTGGTCTGTGCCTACCTGCTCCAACTGATACACCAGGAAGGATGGCAATGATGCCAACATGGGAAATTATACAAACTCAGAGCATATTGGATAATTCCCTTGTCCCTGGAATGTCAGTGAAGTGTGTGTTTCCTGCTTGTTTTTCTCCACGGGCTTTCAGGGGAGACAGTGGGGACCGAGGTCCTTTGAGATTGCAATTGATTGAAACTGTGAGCACATTGGAGCATAAGGGCTGGAATTAATTAGCATCCTTAAAACAGCAGTACTGGGCCCTTGAATTTTTGGAACATATGAATGGTAACTGTTGATTTCTCAACCCAAAGCAGAACATCTGCTCTCTCACAGAATGTCTAGCAAAGACTGCATTGTGGAGTCAGGTGGGGGCAGATCTGTAAGGGAACGCACGCAGCCTGGATCATGGCAGTCCGTGTGGATTTATTATTAGATAGCACTCAGTGCAATTGCTTTCTAGAGAATTTTCAGGTCTCTGATGCACATCCGTTTATCGTGAGGATTTTATTGGACACTAATCCTTCATAATGTTATTCTAGTAAAAAAATTCATGTGAGAATGTGTCTGTAAGATGTAACAAACCATACTCAGAGTTAATGTTAAATGAAACTCAATTTGTTATTTTTTTTCAGGAACTCATAGTCTTTATCATCTCCCCTGCCCAAATCTTAGAGTGCAGGAAAGAAAATGTAAAGATAACAAAGAAAAAAAATGGATGCACGTTGAGTTCTTTGTCATGCAGTAAGAGAAGACATTGAAGGCAGCCATGAAATAAGGACAAAGCCAACACTTAGATCGAATCATGAAAACCATCAGACATGTCTGGGGAGATGGTCATCAGATGCTTTTCATGCAAACCTAGTGACCCGAGTTTGATCTGACACAAATTTTTCAAAAGCTGGATGGGGTGGCATGCAGACACGATGCCGTCATTCCTGAAGCGAGCTGGGAAATGGAGTCAGGAGAATTGATCAGAAGCCCTAGGACTCGCTAGCCAAGAGTATGCAGCCCAGAGACGACAAGAGAGACCCTGCCTCTGAATCGAGGTAGAGGGAGAGAACCAACCCCTGAAAGACATCACCTCCAAATGTGCACCAGGGCATGCATGTCCCCATCCACACACCCACCGATGCACACAACATATACAAAGGAAAGATAATTAAAACCATCAGGTAAATATCTGCATCCCATGAATAACCATGCATCAAATACCATAATCCTTATTATTCATTCATTTTAATTTTAATTTTAGGACTCAGACATTGGATGCTGTCCCAGCTCTGCCATATTCTTCTGTGATTCTTGAGAAGTTATTTAAAGTTCCTGTGTAAGAAGAGCTTATGTAAAATAGACAAAATAATTTCTTCCTTGTGGAGTTGTTACAGAGATGAAATTGAAATACTATATGTAAGGGCCTACTAACGTGGCACAAAAGTCCTTTAAAACTACTGCTTAGGACGGGTGAGATGGCTCACTGAGGAAATGTGCTTTCTGTTAAACCTGATGGTCTGAGTCTGATCCCTGGAAGGGATATGTTGGAAGGAGTTAACCAACTTTCGAGTTGCTGTTTGACCTCCACATGAGCACTGTGGTATGAGTGACCCACGTCAATTAATAGAATTAAAAACAAGATAAAAATGCTGTCTACCTAACCTCCTCCCATCTACTAGGGCTCTGCGCAGTTGGTATTTTCATATGCAGACTTGATCGAATTGGATTATTTAGTTACTGCCTCACTAAATTAATTGGAAAGTGAAAGGCTGACTACATTAATTTTCTGTCTGCTGCTCTCCCAATAAATGTGGTTTCTTGTTAGGAACTGAAGTGGGTGGAGACAGGTTCAGCTAGGAGTGGGACGCTTGGAGAGAGGATTCATTTACAAAACTGGTTAGTTTGACTTTTTTCTACCGCCTTAGAAAGAAGGCATCAAAGCATTGGCCTTTGTTTTGTTTTCTGCCACAACTTCAGAGCACTGGTCACAGACTGCTTAGGGAGTGGGTGAGGCAGAGAGGGAGTGAGCTGGTGGTGGTGGAGTGACCTGGAGTCTGAGGATTCTGTGCCTGGTCCTGGTTTTCTGTGCCAGGGCTGATATCTTGGTGGGCTTTAAAAACCACACAAAAGAGCTTGCCAGCTAGTATTTTTAAATTTTATAAACTGTACAGTTTATCGTAAGATATAAAGGGGCTTATTGAGCGGAAAATCATAGGCGTGAGATCAACAAACAGAATTAGATCATTAGAGCCATTAGGAGCTTGGCTCTTTTCAATTTATCCTTTAACGGTCTGATTTCTGGGAGTTGCATTAGGCTGGCTTGATGGTGAGTGATTACCACTGCTCTGGGTAGATAGCCAACATCTCTGACTTCTCTAATGGCTTTCCAGATTATGCTGTTTATTAATTAAATTAATTCAGCCTGATGATTTGATTGCTACTGCCTCCTTTAGTGGAGTGTCCTGTCTGTGTGACAGGGAGAGTGCACACGTATCTCTTCCACCTGGTGACTGTCAGCTGCACTGCCTCAGCTGCTTTGTCCACATGGCTAGGGTGAAGAACTCCCATGTGCCAGTGTGAGAGAGGACGGAGTCTAAAACCGCGATTTAATGGCACTGGCTATTTTCAGATATAACAGGTGACTCGAAACATTTTTTAAATATGCCCTCACGCCTTTCAAATATCATACTAAGAGACTAGCTTAAAATTTTTTTGTTATTATTATTATTATTATTGAATCCCATAAGCCCCCCACCCTCTGTTGTTTTGTTTTGTTTTGTTTTGTTTTTTTTTTTTTTTTTTTTTTTTTTCCGGAGCTGGGGACCCAACCCAGGGCCTTGCGCTCTAGGCAAGCGCTCTACGTTGAGCTAAATCCCCAACCCCTCCACCCCCTGTTTTTATGACCTTGTTTTTCTTTCTGACACATGGAGTTTAGTTAGGGTCGTTTGGGTGAATATGGACTGGGGGTTCTTTGCTGGAAGAGCTGGTTAGGTCACTGAGGAAAATAATCCCTGTTTGCCAGCAAGCATGAATGACTAATAGCTCCCCAGGGAGGTGGAGCCCCCTTCCCTTCTGCCATTCGTGGTGGAATGTGGATGGGGCTCTATTTTCTGCAGATAACCACAACCGCTGTGAGAGTAACTGTGAGAGTAACAATGTGACAGCCATGCCATGTCCAGAAGCCAGCGTTCCATAGCTCTCTGCCCCACCATTTGTCTCTCACGTTCTTCTTCCTTCCTCCTCCTCCGAGAGCCCTTGAGGCCATTCTGTGGACGCCCCGTTTAGAAGGCCATCTTCTCACTGAAGAAAGCGAGCAATGTTCTAAGCTAACTATAGACTTCAAGTTGCCTTTTAAAGACTAAATGTCTCATGACGTAGCCTACCTTGGCCTCAAACTCGCTCTTCTTACCTCACCCCATGAGAGCTAGGAGAGCCACCCTGTGAAATAGCCACATGCTCTCTGGTCACATAGGCTCTCACTGCCTTTCACCGTGGGGCGAGGTGGAGGCATTAAGAAACCTTAGCCATGGTTCTTTGTTAGTACTAAATGTTAGAAATGAGATTAGCACCACAAGAGTCTTCTCTTCCATTGAAAGTAGATGAACGTTATCATTAAAAAAAATACAAGAACGGTCAAATCTGGCATTTCTACCACGGTTTCTTTATTCTTAGACATGACTTCCGTTAGGCCTATGCTGGTTAATAGTAGAGGTGTAATTGATACAATGTTGGATTTAGAACGCGGGAAAAAAAAAAAAGAAAATATAGAGAGGGAAATGCAGGTGTCTACAACCAGCCCAGATGGATACCCTGGCCATCAGTCATCACCACCCCATTCTTTCCATTCTATATGCAGTACCTTGTTCACAGCATGAGGTATATCTTCTTCTCTAGGTAGGAATTCTCCCCCTCCCCCCAAGTTTTTCCAAGCCAGTGCCAGAAGGAAGACACATGGGTGTCACTCCCCCCAACCCCTTCCCAGAGCCTCCAAAGGAGATTTCAGGCAGATTTTGTTAGGAAATGGTATTCATTGCTGAACTGAAAACTAGATTGCAAGTGCTTTGGGCATTATTAGTAAATTATATAGCTAAAACCCGGAGCTATACTAAACCCTTTGAATTTAATTTGACTGCTGTCGGCCATCAATGGCTAAAAGAATTTAGAAATCCCAAACGCTAATGCTTGAATATGCTGGTAGGGGATGTTGTAGGAAAGGCAGGTGGTGTGAGGGAGCCAAATAAAACAGTGGCCTTTACAGGCGACCCAGAACTGTAACAGAATTGAGGCGCAGGCTCTGCAGATTGCTACACGTTGTGCTAATGTAATCGAGGCACACCACACAGCCTCATGGGGTGTGCGGTCCTTCTTCACCTTTTCAGCCATTACGAGGGCAATTTGCCTCTCTGCTCTGCAGAGCCCACTCTGGGAAACCTTGTCATTCCTTGTATTGCAGGCCTGTGTCCTGCTAATGCAATATTCTGCCCTAACCTGACAGTTACAGATTAGTCGGTGTCTCTTGTCCCCTTTCTTACCTAATGTGATTCCAGTGAGCAGGGAACCCAACGTCTGTCTTAAATAGTCCTGAGCGTTTTTGCATATGAAATTGAATTAAACCATTTTCCAGGCTGTCTGTTCTCTTACCTTTCAGCAGGAATGAAGTTTCTCCTTCCTGTGAAAATGCTTAAAAGCAAGCAATTGGAGGAAGATGGGCAGGGTTGCGGAGGGGGTGGGGTGAGGCTGGAGGGGGTGAACCATGCTGTTTGTCACGGTTAGCTAATTGTCTCAGCCTTTGTTTTTCTCTTCCCCTTGAAGATGAGCTGTATTTTAATTACCGAGTGAAAGATCTGTCTTGATTAGACGGCTAGGAGGTGCCAGTGCTTAGGAGAGAGATGCAAACGAGTGGAGAAGAGGAAGGAGGCAGGGATAGCAGATCCCCAAACGTTCCTGGATTCTTACAGCACACACCCATATTTGCCCAGGCTTCTCATCAGGTACAGAAGGAATTTGGGTCTTCCTCATTATGCAGCAGCCTGAGGTGGTGTTGTGTCCTTTTAGTCTGGGGATGAAGAATGTATGGGCAAGCGAGTATAGATTTGTGGCTAGAAAAAAAAATTAGGCTAAATCTGTGTGTCTTGATGCCATGAGGAATAACGACCACTCAGGGCTGCCTGGGCTGCCCACCTCACTTCCCACATTGAAACGCCTCATTTGCTAGCCGAGTCTAGAGGCCGGGCAGGTGGTGTGGGTATAAAGACAAATAAGGCTAAAACAACTCCGCATTCCTTCATAGGTGGTGGAGAAAAATTAATAGTACCTGGCAGTGTGCTCAAGGCTCTCAGAACACACCAAGGTGCCTTTCTATAGAGCTGGGATTGGGGGCCCAAGGTCACCAGCTGGGACTTGAGAAGGTCTCACGAGGCAGGTCATCTTGGTATAGTCTTGAGAGTGGGTGAAGAATGAAGGGCTAGCTTGTTTAACTGGGACAAGGACTAAGTTGTCTTCAAGGTTCGTCAGTGAGTTATTCACTGGTGACGTGGATGAGGTCAGCTAAAGGTGGGGGTAGCAGCCAGGTTTTCCAGCTTCTGGAGAGAGAGGGAGGCAAAGGATAAACTTAGGAGTTTTCTCTAGAGAAGTTTACTGGTGGAATGGGAAGAGATCTTAATTAGAGGGTCAGCCTAGGCTTGAGGTAAAGTGAGAAGTTGCTACCTAGATATATCAGGTCCTCTATTATTCTTATTCTTATTCTTATTCTTATTCTTATTCTTATTCTTATTCTTATTCTTATTCTGACTACTACTACTACTACTACTACTACTACTACTACTACTACTACTAAAGAAAGGTCAAGCCTGAGATGGTGGGCCTTCACTATAACCTGAATGCTTAGAAGGCTAAGCCAGGATACTCACTTGGGAGTTAGGGGCTAGCCTGAGCTATATAGCAAGCTCCCAGCCAACCTGTGCCTCAGAGAAACCCATTCTCAAAAACCAAACCAAACCCATACAATACGCAAGCCAGTCTCCCATTGGTCTGCATGTTTACTGTAGCTAATGCACTACATAAAGGAAATTAAAGGGTTGTTTCTGGCATCCCACTATAGAGAATTTATAAAAGTATTTCCCCTTTCTCCTGGCCATTTTCTGGATTTTAAAAAATGCCAGGATTAAGGACCCAATTTAGTCTAATATGTTGGTTTAAAATAGGTGTGACTTGTAACAGGGACAGGACCCATGAACACTCAAGTTAACTACGGAGTCTACCATTCCTTTTTCCCTCACAAAACATGTTGCAATCACTAATTAGGAAAACTGATACATTTCAATTTCTTGTAAAAGTTAGTGTGAAATTCAGGAAGTGGCATTTTTCAGTTGATTGTGTGTGTGTGTGTGCGCGCGCGCGTGCGCGCAAAACTGTGTATCACTTCAGAGCCCTCGTGAAGGGGCCTCACCGATGCTATTTGCTGTCTGGAGCATACATCCTGGTGCTGTCCATCCTGGTGCCCTTCTTCGTGACAGGAGGGAGAATAATCAGGCATCAGTTTTTGGAACGAGGTAGAAGGGGCAGCTGCCTACAGGGACTTGGATGAATGTGACAACCAGCCTTTAGCTGGCCCCTAAGTTCAGGCTGGCTCTGAGGTGTGCACACATGGCCCTTTGGAGACAAAGCTTGCTGTGCCCGAGACTATTCCAACAGGTTGGGATGAGGTAACACTGCATGGAAAGCGTTAAAAATAAAAACGGAGAAAAAAGAATGTTGCCAATTCAGGAAAGCTTTGAGTCATGAATTAGCATCATATTTTTTAATCACAGAAGGCACAATATTCTCTGTCATCACCACTAGGATGTGGTTTCTTTAAAATTAGCAATTATTGAATGTCTGAAGTATATCGGGCCTACATATGGCTCCTTCCTTCATATTTAGCTCGATGAGTTTCTTATTTATTTATTTCCCAATTCTACTTCTTGGAAGCTTTATTTTTGGAAAATAGTCGGGGCATTTTGGAGCACCGAAAGAGCAGTCAGTGTTAAATCTTAATTTTATGGGATGTGGAAATGCTGTAATAAGTCCGTCTGGGTTGTATCTGAGTTAGAAGTATACATTTGTCTTAAAAAAAAAAACTTGGAGAAAGAGTATGTGACAACTTGTAAATAAATGCCGGAAATCTCTGGGTAATATTGTGGTGGATTGGCTCTTCTTCCTTGTGCCTTGTGTGACACCAAGGACATAAGTGTCAGGCTTAGCGGAAGTAGCTGCAGAGAGAGCACAGCCATTCCCTTTGCATGCAAGGAGGAAACGCCCTATTATTAAAGAAAGGAACCAACAAGGGAAGCAAATTCATAGACCAAGAGGCCTATGTTGGCAACCTCTTTTCCTTCTACAAAGCTCCTCCCCTTCCTCTCTCTCCTCCCTTCCCTCCTCCCCCCTCCTCTGCCTTTGAATGTGAGTTCTATGTGTGTGCATACATGCGTGTGTGGAGGCCAGAGGTGGGTATCTTCCTTAATATCCCTTTGAGACACGGTCTCTTCTTACTTAACCTGGAGCTCACCGACTTAGCTAGACTGGCTAGGCAGTGAGTGTCAAATCAACCTCTCAATGCCTCTGGAGAGTGTACACCACCATGTCTGGCTTTTGAGGTGGGAGATGGGGATCATGCTTGTATGTCTAGCACTTTTTTAATTTACCAAAAAAAAAAATAATAATTCCCCAGACTGGAAACTTCTAGAATTTGAAGCAGTAAAGTGACTGATGATGGCTGCTCAGGTTTGGCTTTTAAGTTCATGGCAATAACGTAATGGCCATTGTACTGCTGAGGACCAGCAGCGAGCGAGTCACCTGCTGTTCAGAATGTCTCGTAGCTTTTTCATTTTGGAGGGAAGTGGGATGTTTTCCTTGGAGAGAAACAGTCATTCCGTGTAAACTAGGCAAAGAAATTCTTATCACTTTGCAAAAAGACCAGAAAGTTCTTGTTGAAAAGCCTGGAAGAGGCCACTAAGCTGCACTCTAGTGTAGTAGAGGCCGTTTACAGCCACGCCACGAAGCTGATGGTAGACTGCTTCGGGACCTTTCTTACCTAATCATTGGCTCTTAGTCCATAAAGCACCAGCGGATTTTTAGTACAATGTATCTTTTTCATATTTGTTGTGGGAGAAAAAAGCCACACAAACCTACCAACGTATCTCTTAGAGGCGTGACTTGACTGGAAAAAGAAACTTGAAAGTTAACATAGTGGCGTGCTTGTAGGTTAATGTATGACACTCCTTAAAGGAAAAGCATTCTTAGAGAAACGGTATTTCTTATAAGGTCTGAAAAGGCTTGACTTAGCTTTTTAAAGTTCAGTTTTAAAGTGATATATTGGATGTAGGGGGTATCAGAGACTTCTGTTAAATCAAGTCATGGACACTGCTAGGGTCTACTTGTGTCTGAGACCGTGTCGGAACCTCTCTGGCTTGCACAGCCCTGAGAAAGGTCAAGGAAGGATGTGTGGGCCTCCTGAGTTTTCAAGGCTTCATAACCCCAGGACAGTGGATTCTAGGCTCATTGTGTACTTTCAAACCAGATCAATCTGGAATACGGAATTGCAATGACTACAAAGCACACATAGTTAGATATTTTCATTTTATTATTATGGGGGGATAATAAAAGAGAAAAATGAGTTCACGTGTATTTCCTGCTACATTCACTGCCTACTCTGTATGCAGGGGTGGGTGGAGTTCATATTTCTGTGGCTTAAGACAGAACTTAGTGCTCCTGGGCATGTTACACAGGAGAAGGAAACTTTTGTGCCTGTCTATGATGTATATGTATGTATATGTGTGCACACAAGACTGTAGGAAGGTCAGAGGTCAACATCAGGAGCACTCCTTAATGGATTTTGCCTTTATTCTTTGAGGCTTCTCTCACTCAACATGAAGCTAACCCACTTAGCTAGACTGGCTGGGTAGCAAGCCCTGGAGAGCCTCCTGTCTCTGCCTCTGGAGCATGGAGCTTGGGGGGTGTGGCCTATGATACATGACTTTTTATGTGGGTGCTGGGGGTTAAATTCTCACGCTTTCATGATAGGCACTTTACCTAGTAGACCAGTGAAGAATGCGCTTTGTTTGTTTGGCTTAGCTTTTGAGTGAATATTTAGGATTTCTACTGGAGACAGTTGCATGTCTGTGCTCCAATTCTGCCAAATCTTGATTAATCAGAAACCAATTTTTCCTGACTAGGAATTACCAGCCTCTGCAGCTGATCATTTCTCTTCTTAGTGTAATCTTCAAGCACATGGACGTGCGTTGTGAGACTACACTCAAACCGGCTTTGTTCCTTGCTGACACGATGGCTTACGGCTGACACTTCTGGCTAACACAACCTTTGGGTGTTCTCTATGGCATTTTATTATTTGTGCTGCCTTTGTCTCCACAGATAATCAACAGTCCACTGCATAGTTTATAGCAGATGCGACATGCACATTCTCTTGAATGAGTAATCGGAGGTAATGCAAATTGACACCTTTACCTCAGGAAAAAGAGATATCATGACAGAATCCACCCAGTTAGCAAACAGAGGAAATCATTTAATCAGAGCTTTAACGTGGAAGGATTCGGAGAAAAAGTCAAGCATCTCCCTCCAGCTTTCTCACTACAAGATGCAATTTTAATTATCTTTTTTTTTTTAATGAACCAGAAAAGACAGTTTTCAGGTTGGGTTAAGCCTAAATTTCAACACAATAAGAAATTAAAAATATGTAGGAACAACTCATGTTCATATCCCTTTTTATTCCCAACAGCTGACAAGTAAATACTGAGAAATTTTTCATTTTTAGAAATTCAAAAGTAGTAGCTATAGCATTTTACTTTACTTTATTTCGGACCTCACATCTTCATTGCGCAGATTTTAGACGTGACAGCAGAATATTAACGAGGAAGTAAAGGACTTGATTTTCTTAATTTTCCTTCCTTGTATATTTTGATAGAGTCCCCCAGATGGAATCCAAGTTTTTCATATGATTTTATAATCTTTCTTTTAGTTAACCTACTTTGCCATTCAATACTCTCCTATGCTAGTTTTAAACGATATGCAAGCTTTCCTACCAACATACTAGGATTTATTTATTTAGTCCCCGAGTAGTAAGCAAATACACTAGATTGGTTGTCTCTACTTTTTTGGTAGAATTGTAGGCTGGGCACCCTTCCTTCTAGGTTCATCTTCACATGTGTTTCTGACTTCCTTTTAGCACTTGGTCTGATAGTACATACAATCTCAAAGGCTTTTGAAAAATGCTACCACCTTGCCCTTGAAGAAGCGTATACCCATTAATATCTCTACAATTTACATTTACTTGTGTATGTGTGTGAGTGAGTGTATGTGCTCAAGTGCATGCAGTGTGTGTGTGTGTGTGTGTGTGTGTGTGTGTGTGTGTTCAAAGGTCAGAGGACAACTTGTGAAAGTCGGTTCTCTCCTCCCACCACGTGGGTACCAGGAATTAATCTTAGACTGGCAGACTTTATGGTAGGCCCTTTTGTTGCTGAGCCATCTGGCTGGCTGTGTTTGTGACTTTAAAGACAGGTAGTCCTGGGGCATAGTGTCTAGAATTTGCTCTGTGGGCCGCTGTTTGAACTCAACAAGAAGAAAACAAACCTGTGTCTGAAGACGACCCTGATGTGTGTGGTACAGTGTGGTGCTAGTCTCTTCCCTTACAATCTTACCCAGCATTTAATGGTTCATGCCCGGCTTTCTTCCAGAGCTGGCTTTTGCCTGGCAAGAGGAACATCTTCCTGGAAAGGGATCACTTTTGTCCTGAAGGGTTTTCTACCCCACCCCACTCCCCAAAGCCCAGAGTTTCTTCTTATGTAAAGTACTTGTACCTAGGAAGGTGTCCTAGATGCATGCTTGCTCATGGCTTGCATGTATGTGTCCCCAGATTGATATGTTGGAGCCTGCGACTCAGTAACAAGAAGCTTTTAGCAAGTGATTAAGCCACGATGGTTCTACCCTTATCAGTGGAATTTGTGCCCTTATAACGCAGCCTGAAGGCATTAGCTACTTGTTTCTAACCTATGACTCAAGCTGTGGATAAAGCCTGACGCAAAATGGTTTCCTTACGTAAAGCATGAAATTTCATTGGATCATTTTTGTTATCTACTGTGCTTTTCTGGAGCATGAACATCGTAGATGACATTGCTGTGTGTGGTGTCAAATGTTGGCCCCACCTTCACAAGCCTGCACCTTTCTGCTCTGTGATAACACAGCAAGGAGGCTCTACCTTGGGCAGAGAGAGCGGCCCATACTGAAGGTGCTGAGGTCTTGACCTGGACTTTCAGTCTCTGGAACATGTGAAGGATACGTGTGTAACTATCAATGGCTCGGTCTCGGGTATTTTGGCATAGCACTTGGAAGGTCCAGAGAAAATTCCCAAACCTGGACTATGAGGTTCTAAAATCTCTTGGGACCTCATGGACTGTGGCAGTCTGCTCCTGGACCATTCACAGGAGAAGTTAGCATGGTAGGTCATGCGTTTGTGGTTTTCAGGTTCACAGAGGTCCTTTCCACTGGTCCAGAAATCCCTGGTTGGCTACCCAGGTTGGGAGCTCTTTCCACATCATGGTTGCCCTTTGAGCAGAAAAAAAAACTCCATTCGATAGCGGGAAGCTGTAAGGTCTAGAAAATCTTTATTTAAAAGAAATATGTTAAACGCAAACTATTCTGGATACCTAAAAGCATTTGGTTTAATCAATAGCATTAATAGATAATAACAGAACCTTCGTCCCCGATTCAGACACCGGCTGCAAAGTTGTGCTTGGAGATCGTTTTCTCTGGACTCCTCGGCCTCCACTTCCTTCTGCCTCTGAAGCACCCATGCTGACCACTGCCTGGACCACAAGACTATAGAGCTGTTATTTTCGTCTTCATGTCTCTCTCTATTCACCCTCCACCATTCTTCCTTGTCAGAAGGTGAGAAAGAAACAAATGCTCTTCTCACTTCCCACAACTCCCAGAAGGGTTTGCATTCCATATTTGTTTTTATGTTTCAGGCTGAAAGTGTGCTGGGGAATTATGTGGTAGAGCAAGCACATCCCTCTTCTACACCACACACTATATTTACAAAACACACTGGCGGCACCCCGACCCAATTAGTTAAGATATATAATTCCAGTGTTCACTCCCTTGCCTTTATTTCTTCCAAATTGAATAACTTATGGTTTTAAAACCATATAGAAACCAAAGTTAAAACTTGATTGTTCCCCATAGGGTTGTGTTGCTTTAGTGACCAATGTCACGGGCTTTCGGTTCCAATTTTAAGAATAGCATCTCCATTGTATTAAGTGTAATATATCCTTCTGAACATAAATACCAGTTTTTTTTTGTTTGTTTCAGAAGACATTGCCACCTGCTTTAGTTTCTTTTCTTATCATTGTGAGGGAGCTGGAGAGACGGCTCAGTGGTTAAGAGCACTGACTGCTCTTCCAGAGGTCCTGAGTTCAATTCTCAGTAACCACATGGTGGCTCACAGCCATCTGTAATGGGATCTGATGCCCTCTTCTGATGTGTCTGAAGACAGTGACTGTGTACTCACATATATAAAAATGAATACATCTTTTAAAAAAATCAATGGGCTGGAGAAGTGGCTCAGCAGTTATGAGCACGGCCTGCTCTTCCAGAGGTCCTGAGTTCAATTCCCAGTAACCACATGGTGGCTTATGACCATCTGTAATGGAATCTGATGCCCTCTTTGGGTGTGTCTGATGACAGCGATAGTGTACACTATAATGTACTCAGACATTAGAGAGAGGGGTGCAGGAAGGGGAGCAGCGTATGGGATGTAAAAAAGTCGATTGCACTTCTTATTGTTGTGATATGATATTCCAACAGAAGCAATGTAAGCGAGACAGGGTCAGTTTGGCTTACAGTTTCAGAGAGATAAATGCATTCTCCACCATGGTAGGGGAGGCATGGTGGCTAGAGCACGAGGCAACTGCATTGAGGAAACCGAGAGTGAGCAGGAAGCTGGGTCTGGTTATCAAACTTCAAGGCTCCCCTTGGCTCACTTCTTCCAGGAAAGCTCTGTCTCTCAAAGGTTCCACCATTTTCCCAAACAGTGCCATCAGCTGGGGGGCCAAGCGTTCCAACAGAAGAGTCTACAGAAAACATTTCTGCACATTCACACTACCACCATATTTGGGGTTATATTCTACTCAAAATCCTGGGTGAAGCCTTTCTGCGGTCACACATAGATGGCAGTGAGGAGCCAGTGTTTCTGAAGAAGGACGGGCTTCATTAAGCACTTAAAAAATAGCTCTTGGACTCAAAGAGAGAAACAAGTGTTTTAAATAGGGACGGATTCTTGGGTTTGAGTTTGTGTGTTTCTGAGTTTTGATAGTGTGTGACAAACTCAGGTAAACAATATGAAGAGACACTATAACACATGTGCTCTAGATGGGAGCCATCATCAATAACGGGGACCCGGCTCTCTCCTTGTGCCCACTGGCCTCTGGACTCTGTGGGAAGTCATGTGTGAAGGATGCTCTCCAGCCCACAGCTGCCCATGGGAATCATCATAAAGCCGTCTGCCAGAAGGAATGTGTGAGCAAATGACAAACTGTACCCGACTCCAGGGGAAAATAGACTTTGGGAAGCTTTTAATGCCAGGCTTTATAATGTTTAGGATGAAATACTGCATCAGATTTCTCAGGAGGATGGAAACGACCTCCGATCAGTTTAACAAAGCATTTTTCCAGCAGAAGAGAACATGCTTGAATAGAAAAAGAAAATAACCTAGTACTCAAAGCTTAGAGGGGGCTTCCTTTCTTCCCTTTCTACCTGGATCTCCCCAGTCTTTCATCCTGACCCACACTCCATAACTCCCAGCCATGCTCCATGCAAAAAAAATAAAAACCACAAACCTCTATAGATTTTTCTACATTAGCCCCAATGGAAAATATTCTGCACCATTTAACTCAAAACTACCTCTAGGGTTGTTGGCCCATGCGTTTCTCTCTCTTTTTGATTCAGAAAACATGGGCACCATGTTATATCGAACCTGCCTTCAAGTCTTACCTCTCTTTTTTGGTAACCTGCATGTGTGTCTTAACATTTAGTTCTGTGTCTTGTCTCCTTAAGACTACTTTCTGCCCGGAATGATGCTGCCATATTCCCTTTCCACCCTGTAGTCAGAATGATGGGAGGAGGAAAGGGAAGATTGGTGACTTGGAATATGATACAGAGACGGATAAAGGAACAAGCAATGGTCCAAGAATTATCCTCCTGAGAACCTGGATGATTGCTTCTGAGTAGAGAGTAGGGCTGCCTTTGAAGGCTGAAGACCTCTACTGCTGTTCCCACTGTGCGATTCACTTTAATTTGGGACTGGGATTCTATGAGGGGGCGGGCGGGTCTTCTCACTTTTGTGCTGCTTTGACACCTGTCTGTGTTGACCTTCTACGGATTTCTGTATTTTAACACAAAAAGCCTGTATGAAATAAAGCTAGGCTAGCTCCATGGGACTCCCAAGCTGCACTGTTAGTAATTAGTGATTCTTTAACTAATCTGCCTTTTCCCCTTCCCAGTTTCAGAATCTCGGCTGTTTCATGGATTGTGCCTTACTCCCATGACTTATGAACCAATAAGGTAAAGGAAACAGGACATTACTTATCAGCATCATCAATACCGAGGTGCCCTGCGTATCCATACATCTTTTACTTTTCTCTTTTAAGAATAGGTGAACCTGGGGCCCGAACTGACTTGATGCTATTTCCTCTGTTTGGGATTTCCTGTTGCCATCTGGGGAAGATGTTTGATGTGTGCAGTGAAAAGATTGTGGCTAAAGAATAAAAAAACAAGCAGAAATCCTCCCTTCAACGTAAGCTTCTTTTGAGTGTTCCAGAACCATCTTTCCCAGGTGTTCGTGTGGCTGAGAGGGCGATGACCCTGTTATTAGAGCAGGTTTCCTTGGCTGCAATCAGCCTTTATATGATCTGAATGTGTTTTTAAAATAGCTCAATTTGAAGACAACGGGACTGAAGGGCCGCTGATTTTAATGCCTCAGCACACAGAGCTGGGCTTTTAGAAAACACGATCATTTTCTGAGGAGTTTATGTTTTCCATGGTGAAAGTAATGCATGTGCACTACAAATAATTTAGAAAAAATGAAATAAAAGGAATGAAAAATTTTGCCCATGCTAAGCCACCTGGAGGTAATGAAGGCCAGGTTTTCAGGGGTTGGAACTTAGTGAAGTACCTATGTGCCAATCTATGTATCTATGTGTGCATGTATGTATGTATGTATGTATGTATGAACCTGTCTGTCCCTATCTGTCTGTCTGTACCTTTCTGTCTGTCTGTCTATCATCTATCTACCTATCTATGTATCTTTCTACCTGTCTATCTACCTATCTTTACCATCATTGTCTATTATCTCTCATCTATCTATTATCTATCATCTTATTTATTCATATATCATGCATTTATTTATATTTATTATCTGTCATGCCTCCATATTTATCATCTATTTACAGATTTATCACTGATTTCATTCATCTGTCTATCATCTATGTTTCTATGGCTATCCTCCATCATCCCATCGATCATCATCATCTATATATTTATTAGCCATCTGTTATCAATATATTTAATCTATTTGTATAGTTGCAGTAATGCTTTTAATATGATTCTCCTACCTGCTATTTTAAGCAGTTTTTAAATGGCTTCATGACACTACATTGCATCACTCCCATGGAACTTCTGTAACGCAACTTACTTATTGGGCACTTACGTGATACTTGATTCTTCATTATTTTACCTAATGATAATGTTCATTACCTATAATGAACATCTTTGAGCTCATGCAACAATTAGTATCAATTTTTAGGACAGATTATGCAAAGTGAATCTATTTAAGCCTTGTAATTGTGTTACTTGTAAAAGCGTCTGCAGTACTCGAGTGCCGTTTTCTTCTCATCCTCATCAGAAATCTTTTTTTATTCCAAACATAATAATCTTATAGGCAAAACTGCACTTAATTAAAAAAATTATTTTCCAGTGAGGCTGGAGATTTTAGTTGCTCATTCCTGCTCTTTTACTGAATGTCCTCTTTTGTGAATTTTCTGTGTATTTCTGGCTACTTACGTACTGCAGTCTTAGTGTTTGACATTTTTATATAATTGATTTCATAAACTCTTCATATGTTGAATGTTAATTCTTGTGACATATTTTAATTTTCACTTTTGGTTTTTCATTTACATTTTGAAGTTTAAGCTTTGATATGGCAAAAATCATAATTTAGCTTCGATGGAAATAAAACAAAGGTCTTAATTGAGCCTGCACACTCCTCTTCTTGCTTACATCTTGCCCACTCCTTTTCTGGGGAGCTGAAGACTCCTTTTTCCCCCCTTATTTTTCTCATTTTTATTAGTTCTTTTGGAGGATGTTTTCTTCTATGTTTTATTATCATCATTAGTTTTACATCTTGACCACAGTTTTTCTCCCTCCTTTTCTCTAAAGTCACTCTCCCCACACCTCCCTTCTGCCCACCACTGCCCCCTTTTGATCCACTCCTCCATTTTTAACTCAGACAAGGGCAGACCTCCCGTGGATATCAATCAAATATAGTTTTCAAGTAGCAGTAAGACTAGACACCTCCCTCATACTATGGCTGGACAAGGCAACACACTATGAGGAAAAGGGTATCAAGAGCAGGCAAAAGAGTAAGAGACAGTCCCCTTACCACTGTTACACATCCGACAAGAAAACCAAGCTACATAGCCATAACATACACAGGAGGGCCTAGGTCAGACATATGTAGGTTCTCTGTTGGTTCAGTCTCTGTGAGCCTCTATGAGCCCAGGTTAGCTGATTCTATAGGTTTTCTTGTGATATCCTTGACCTGTCTGGCTCATACAATCCTTCCTCCCCCCTTCCATAGGATCCCAAAGCTCTGCCTAATCTTTTGCTGTGGGTCTCTGCATCCTTTCCATCAGTCACTGGATGAATGCATGAAGCCTCTCATGACAATTGGCCTAGGCACCAATCTATGAGTAACAGGATATCATTAGGAATCAAAAGTCATTTCATTGACCTTTTCTCTGCCATTCATATGTTTTATCCTCGGTCTCAGCTATCCAGCATCTGGGTCCTGGCCCTCCAGGCAGTGTCAGAGGAGGGCTCCCACTCATGGCATGGGTCTCAAGCTGGACCACTCATTGGTTGGCCTCTCCTTTAATTTCTATACCACCTTTATCACAGCACATCTTCCAGGCAGGACAAATTGTAAATAGAAGGTTTTTGGCTTTTTTAAAAACATTAATTTTTTAATTGTTAGCATTTGTAAATGATAGTAACATTTCTGTTTTATTTGTTAAGACAGGGTCTCTTTGTGTAGCCCAGGCTAGCTGTAAAGTTGAGGTATTACAGCTTGTGCCTTCCAAGCCCTGATCACAGGCGGGCATGACCATGCCTACCAAGGACCATCTATTTTATAAGAAATAAAAAGCTTAGGTTCTTCATTTAAAAAATATTTGTGCTTAATTATCCTTATTTTGTTACATGACTAAATTAATGTGAGGAAAGGCTGTGGTTTAAATTTTCACCTTTTCCTACAGATTTATAATGTTTTCTAGGCAGGACTTTGCTCCGGAATGGCTCTTCTCCTGGTGCGAGTTTACCCCAAAGGACAGGTAACAAGGTGAGGAGACATAACTAGGCAGCAGTGGGCTAACTTGCTCTTGATGTCTAATAGACACAGGCAAGGGATGCAGATAATTTTGGGAGTCCCACAAGAAATACTTGACCCAGAGGGAACCATAAGGGGCGGGGGCGTGAGGCGGGGGACGTGGGGGCAGGGGCGTAAGGGGTGGGGAGCTGCTTGGAGAGATGCTGCAACAGGGAGCACTCGGAGTCATGACTCTACTTCATATTCCAGAAAGGACTTTCGTTCAGTCATTGCAGTTAAGCTGGATTCATTCTCTCTCTCTCTCTCTCTCTCTCTCTCTCTCTCTCTCTCTCTCTCCCTCTCCCTCTCTATCCCCACCTCCTCCTCCCTGGCCCCCCTTATAGAATCCATTATTTTCCATTTTGTTCTCAAGAGTTTTAATGGCTTGCCTCTTCAGGAAATCGTACAGTCTTGGAAGCTTGCACCTGGGAGGGAGTGTGGTCACCCCTCCTTCCTGTATTCAATTCCTTGCAGTGGACAACTCCAGGGCGGGCATGGCTTCTACTTTCCTTTTGTTCCATTTCCTTTCTTGCCTGGACTCGGTAGCTTGGAAATAATATTTGAAAACTGTGAGTAGGAAAAGGATTGTGAGTTCTATGCAGCCCAGACTGCACAGGGACAGCCTGTCTCTAAAAGGTAAAACAAAACAGCAACCGGGACATGGCCTGGATGAGGCTCTGAGGGGTCTCTCTGCATATGTGCAGGGCTGGTTCGTCCACCAGGCAGTAACTGAGGGCGAATGTAGAAGAAGGGGTAGGTGTGTTGTCTCAGTCAGCTTCTCGAGGGAGAACCCGCAAGCCTGAAGCGTCAGCGCCGATACATGACAGGAGAAAGGGTTGACGCAAAATACATAGCAAGTAGGAAGAGAAGTCCAGAGCTGAATGGAAGCAGCATTATAATCCAGGAGTTGCTGCACACTGGAGTGCAACATTGAAGCTGATCTTCATTCCCAGGATGCAGCAGGCCATCCCCATGTACGTTCCTGCTACACAGGTTAGGTGGACATAGGGCATATAAAGCAACCCTCCATCCAGCCACGCAAACATGCCAGTGGAACAAGTTCTCTCCACAGGCAATGAAACTTAGAGAATGAACTTAAATAGGTTAATACAATTTCAAAATTAATAAACAGCAGAATTAGTTTGCGGGATGTTGTTGTCAGACTCCCAGAATCTTTGGGATGACAGTTTTGATTGGGAACCCAAAAGATGGTTGCATTAGTGAATTTCCTTGTGGTGAAATACTAGACAGAAGCAACTTTTTTTTTCTTTTTCTTTCTTATTTTATTTTTATTTGCTGGATTTTATTACTTGACACTTTCTGATTCCCTGACTCAATAAGGAGGCTGCTTTGGGTAAAATAGAAAAAATGACCCAAACCACACCTAAACTGTGGGGAAGGAATGGTGGGGATGGGTCCAATTTCTTATATACATTTTGTTATTCCCTTTGGTGACATGGGTGTTCCTCCCAACCCTCCCCCCATTGCTGCCCTCTTCCACCTTCAAGGGCTTCCTTCCACTGGGCTGGCATTTCGAGGTCAGAGTCCAGGGTCAGTCCTAGTCTTTGGGTAGGCTAGTCCTAGACCCATATGGGGTTCTGCTCTTCCAGTTCTTTCTCTGATTTTCAACAACCTCCCAAGAACCACTGTGGGGAAGGAATGGTGGGAGGAATCAAATATTCATAGAAAAGCACAGGAGAGACCCATTTCTGAGTTTCACAACCTCAAAGAACCACAGAGGTAGAATCAAATATTCAAAGCACAGGAGAACAGTCAAAGACCAGTAAATCAGCATCTTTGACACTTCATCTATTTGAATCCTGAGATGAGTCACTTTGGGCCTTGCCATTGAGTTCTCCCACTGAAGACCAAGCATTGCCTCTCCTAGACAGCTTCTGAGATAAATTCACACACACACACACACACACACACACACACACACACACACACACACACACACACACACTTATGCATTTGTTCCTCCCCCACCCCATAGCCTCTGCTGGGTTGGAACACTGTGGTGTGTATGAAGTTCCCTGGGCAACTTCCCTGTGCAGCTGAGGTAGGGACCTCTACAACAATGAGATGTGCTTAGAAGAGCCAGTGAAGATTCTGTCAAGTTCTGTCTCCAGCTAGTTAGTTGATGTGGCTCATGGTAAAATTCCTCTCTGGGCTCTGTGCCGGCAATCCTGACTACTGGGTGGGGTAGGCTTTTGGATCACACATGTTCAGCAAGCCCTTTGGGTGCTGCTTTGCCAGGAAGGTTTGTAAAGTGACTGTTTCTCTGCCACATTCAACATTGGCACCATAGAGACTGTCACTGGTGAGAGTGTGCACTGGCCAACATCGGAGCATTTAAAATCTGCATTCTGGTTAGGGTGATAGTTTAGTCAGTGAATTTCCTTCTAATCCCAAGGACCTAAATTTGATCCTTAGAACCCATGTGAAAAGCCCGGAAGCTTGTGCCCAGAGCTGAGTGGTGAAGAGAGGAGCATGCTAAATCTTATTGGTGAGCTATCCTAGATTACTTTGTGAGCTCTTGGCCGGTGTAAGACCCTGTCTCAAACCAAACCAAACCAAACCAAACCAAACCAAACCAAACCAAACCAAAATCAAACCCATCATCAACAATAAAGCAATGTGCAACAGGTCTGTGAGCACACCCCTCTCTCCCTCTCCCTCCTTCCCTCCCTTCTTCTCTCTCTTTCTCCCTCCTTCCCTCCCCCCCATACACACCTGAGTTCCTTGTGTGTCCCCAGAGCTCTAAATATATTTTTTAAAAAAAGAATGAGTGGATACATCCCTAACAGCATTCTCAGTGTTCAGCATCCTGTCCTCTCTTCCTCTTTGCAGCCCCAGGATGTTGCAAAGCAGTTTTATAAATAAAATCCTTGATTAGTATTGAGCATTGAAAAGCAAGTAACGGAGGGCGGGAGAGGAAGAGGAGAAGCATTTCAGGGTGTAACAAAGTGAAAACCCGGGCTACTGTAGATAGAGCTTTGCATGTTTACCCGATGTCAGAAGCCATGCACAGTGCACCTTGACCTCTGCAGCCTGGGATCTGTGGAGACAAGAGGTGAATTTCCAAGTTAGGGCGGTGGTTACTGTTACAGAGATGCTGAAATGTTGCATTAATCCCGTTGATGCCTTTGATCTGATTCTCTTCTAGACTTTTAATGCCCAACTCGGCAATTATTTTAAGGAGAGGTCAAATGAGCCGCTGGAAACCAGAACGATTATTGCTGTTTTGGTTAAAGCTACAAGGAGCTGTTATCAGCTAAGTGGTAGGTTTGACTCTCAAGTGAACTACAGAGAAAGGAAACATGGGTTACTGGGCGACCTCCGTCAGGGAACAACAGTGATTTGCATGTTGTTTATCTGCTTGGTCTGAGTGAAAGGAAATCTCTAAATGGGTTTCTACCTGGAGATGTCTCCTCTATGTTCAGCCTTTACTCATTATATGTCCCTGTACCTGACCAAATAGGGAAAATGATTCTCTCACTGAGAAGCTTTGCAACTTGCTATGATACACAGTGCATCAAGCATCTCAGAGGTGCATGTTTTTCTGACTGTACCCCAAATCTCTGGCAAGAAGTGCACCCATATTTTGTACCATGGCACCCCACCCTTCTCCTGTGAGACACATTAGATTTGTATCAAGGCCATTCATTCACAGGCCAAAGAACAAGATTCGATTGCTTCAGCTTCATAAGGTGAGTGGGGCTGGGAAACCGAGAACCAAGATTTAAGTTTCGGGGAGCATGGAAGAACAAAGGGGAAAGAGACAGTTTCCAAGAGGAGGCATATGGACTTGGAGGCTCTAGAATTACTGAGGTTTTGTTAGATAATATGTTCGATAGTTTTACGTTACTATAACAAAACACCTATAATAGATGAACTTACGAAGAGAAAAGGTTGATGTTGGCTCATAGTTTTGGAAGGCTTACTTTATAGTCAGGGGGACTACTTTGTTTTAGGTACTTTGCCAAGGCAGCCCCTCATGGCAGGAGGATGTGGCAGAGTGAATTGTTCATCTGATAACTGGGACGTTGAAGGAAGATGTAGACATTATGTTTTTGTATACAGTGTAAAGTTTACCCTTATATTACTCAAACACTGATTTCTTTGCCCTTATAGCTTGTTTCAATCTGGACATGGCTTTGTACTACTTATATCAAAAATCTCTTGTCTCAAGTTTGTGTAAATAATTATTCCCATTTATTCTCTGCCTTGTCAATAAATGCTGACCATCCAATTGGCTGGTTAGGATAGAGAAGATGGTGGGATGTCTGCCAGCCAGAGGAGGGAGAGAGGGAAAGAGGAGATTCAGATCAGTATCAGAGTGGAGGAACTGGAGCTGTGAAGAAGGGATCCAAAGACCCAGATCAATAATAGTATGCAAATATTATGGGATGGGGCTGGGAGGTAGCCATAGTAGTATAGGAGGTAAAGGTAGATCGTCTAACTGCTCAGCTCTCGATGTGAAATTTTGAGTAAATCTTATTTCATCTGTGTAGTTATTGGGGAATAGCATAAGGTAAAGAAATACAGTCACCTGATTAATTCATAGTTTATATTTATATTCAGGATAGTTCATTTACAGCAAGAGGAAGCAACTAGCATCCCATAATCCTTTCTGGGGTCATGTCCCCCATAACCTAAATTCTCCCAGTAGGCCGCATCTCTCAGTGTCTACTGTATCCTGGTGGTGCTGAGTTAAGGACCAAGTCTTTACTGTGTGAGCCTTTCATACATTGCAGGTCTACACTGTAGCAAATAAAGAATTGGGCAATGCGATGGATGGTTTTGATTGTAGACAGCACTGAGGAGATAAGTGTCTAGCACCAGTTAGTAATGCTTAGCTCTCCATGTGTCTGTGAGGGTCTTTCCAGAGATAGAAACTGAAGTATGAGATGGTGACTGAAGCAGGAACACCACCCTGAATGGAGACAGTACCACTCCAAAGGTTGAAGGCAGTGATAGAATAAGATGGATGGAGAGAAAATGATCCAGTGTGAGCAGGCTACATCCTTCCTTAGCTTCTGCTGCTATAGCCACTGCCTCTGGGTATCAGACTCCAGAATCCTCAAGCTTTCCATCCATGCTTTCTCTGCCACTGAGTCTCCTGGAAACATCTAAGCCTTTGGCACCAGTTGGGGGCTGTATGGTTGGTACCCCATGTTCTAGCTTCTTGGAAGGAGTAGCAGCTGTTTTCTCAGCCTCTGGAGTGTGCACATGGCCATCCCTGCTCTACTCAGCCTGCTATCATGAACCAGAAAGCATGATATATTGTACATACCACATATAACATGCTCTGCTGGTTCTGTTCCTCTAGGAAGACCTAACTGACTATAGTAGAGATAAAGGCATGTGGTAGATTTTGACACTGAATGTGCGTGACCTATGGGATGGGATGGGTCATCTTCCAGATGTAGGAAGCGAGGAAACCTGAAAAGACAAGCCCTACTGACACCCAGTGTTTACCGTGTCCTGCCACAAAGGTTTGAGTGGATGTTAGAATAGCCAGTGCACTGGGAAACGGCCTAAAAGGGCTTGCAGCAATGCAAGCTTTTATCAATAAAGAAGAAATTTCCTTAATATTTGATCCGTCATGGGCCTTGAGAGAAGCTGTGCATGCAAATAATATATCTTCCCCACCCCATCTACTCCCTCCTGCCTCCATGGTTGAAACCCCTGTGCCCAGACTGTGTAGATCTTGGGTCCCATGATACACTGATTTATCACTTAGGTTATGTGCCTGATGCTTGGCATAGAAACTTGGACTCTCACCACTGACAGTGAGTGGATTTTTTTTTTTTTTAAGGCTGTAACCAATTTACAGTAATTGCTAAGGACAGCAGCTGTAGCATCCATTAATTCCTTAATCTAGGAGTAGAGGGAGAAATGGATTAGCTGGAGATAAATATAGCTTCTAGCATCTCCCTGCCCCCCAGAATGAACCTTTTAAAAACAGTGCATTTTGGAGGCATTGTTGGGTGAGAGGAAGCCTGGAGCCTCCTCTGTTCCTTGAGGAATTATTCCTGCAAGGAAGAAGGAGTGGGCAAAACGAAATGGAGCTTCTTTCAAACTGAGTGAATAAGGGTGACCTATGACCTCACAGAGCCTCTGTCTCCCAGGACCTCGAGATCTCTGGGTGAAGAGTCACTGATTGAACTTCTTCCCCTGATTCATGCATGCATCAAATCTCTGGCAAGCTGAAGGAGGAGAGAGAGAGAGAGAGAGAGAGAGAGAGAGAGAGAGAGAGAGAGAGAGAGAGAGGAAAAAAAGCCGAAACAAACAAACCAAAATCTTTTCTTCGAGCTAGCCATTTGTTTTAAAATGAGATGAGAGGCTGCTCAAAGACATTAATGGAAATCTTTGCAAACGCAGGCTGAAAGTTCCTTCAATCCAAAGAGTCACTCAGCCATAAATATGTATGGGTTATTTAGATGCTTCCAAAGGTTACTCGAAAATTGCCTATTTTTCCACAAAGAAGTGAGCTGTTTATTGCTTCAGAGCATGCCTCAGAGTGAATGCTTTTCTTCATCGGAGAATACGGAAATAGATGATGTGCTGGGAAAGGCTTGTTGACTGGTGGGTAGGGAGGTGAGCAAAGCAAAAAATGATGCTCCTCCAAGCCTTGGAATGGAGAGAAATACAGGCAATATTGTCCTCATGTGGCGGGTGAGACTTTTAGGTAAAAGGTCACCATGGGGGCAGGTTGTAGGACAGAAAGGGGTTCTTGTCAGGAACTGGAGTTCCTATAGGTGGGGCTGGTGGGGCTGCAGAACAAGTGTTGTTTACATTTTCTAACTGCTTCCTCTGAATCGAAGAAGGACAGCACAAAGCTCTGGCTAGAGTCTCACTAATTTGCAGTGGCAACCCCTAAATAATGGGGTCTAATTTCATTCTGGATGGATGCATGGAGAGATTAAATGGGGTTCCCAAAATACCAGTCATAGCTCGAATGCATCTTTCTATGGACTCGGGTTGGCTGTCATTGGAATTGAGTTTGTGTTTAATCAGGTTTGGGTAGAGGGTTGTGATTGTCGCTCCTGTACCTTTAAGGTATGGGACAATCAGCCTGCTAGCCCAGGAAAGTCACTAGGATGTTGAGAGGTAACACTTTGGGTCAGAGATAACGTATTAGACAATTTTCCCAAAGAATTAATTAAACTGTGAGGTAATCTTGAATTTTTTCCCCTCGTTTTTATACAGTGGTGAAATAATTTGGCAGAAGCCAGATCAGGGGAGGAGGGACGGATTCCAGTTCCCTGGCATTCTCCACATCGGCCATGGGAACACTGCTCGTGGATGCAGGCGGCTGACCACCTTGGTCCTTTGCTCTCGCCTTGTCACAGGAGCTGAGGTCCTCTGGCTACATGATGCCCGCTTTGTCAGTGCGTCTGAGGATTTATTACCACAGCCCACGGTCCTTCCTCCACCCTCTTCCTGCACTTCCCAGCGGCTGCGGGAATCACAGCCCGCACTGCTGATGTCAATCAAGACGACCCCATTTTCCTTCTCCTCTCCCAAAACCCCAAGGACAGAGACCAAATGGAAATTACCTAGTGTTATTATTTGTACACTCACTGAAAAATTTATGACTCTTTGTAAAAAAAAAATATAGACGAATATGTTGTCTGCTGAGAACTGAAGATAAGAAGTAAAGCACGTTATTGGCAACATCTCCCATGGGTTACACTTGAGCGGGGATGAATCATTCATTGGGTGTTCATGGAGACAACCACAGTCTCCCCGGCTTCTTTTAGAAACTGCAAGAGAAAACCCAGTTCTTTGTGGCACTGTAGCAAGAAGAGAGGATAAAACAAATTAGCTTTGAATTTACCCAGTGCCAAGAACTCCTTCTCCACGGTTGCTGTCCACGATAGAATCCTGACCCTTTTGGCTGGTGCTCCTTCTCAGCAGGGCGGCTTCAGGTCTTGTGTCTTATCAACCATCCCTTTACTGACTCCCCTCCCCCAAACCTGACTGAGTTTATAAGGGTGTGGTCGTTTGTATACAGTCCTGTTTAATAAAGCTGTAAATAATTTGGCTTGCTTCTACCAGGTCAACCTTGGTGTGGGAGGGAGCTCAATGCTATCAGTTACAAAGAAAATTTCAGTGGAATTCAGTCTTGATCTTAAAAGCTGTAGCAGATAAAATGCTTATCCGCTCCTCACAACCACAATGATTGGATGCCCTACTGTGCAAACATGCATCTTTTAAGCCTATGAGAAAAAGCATTAGGGGCTGGATTTGGAATTTGTTTCAGTTGAGTTGACAATAATTCTTCATATAAGAAAGAGCCTAAGCTCTATTCACTTCTTTAAAAATTGATAATGCCAGAGGCAGAGACAGGAGGATTGCTATAAGTTCCTAGCAAACTCCAGGCTCCAGACCCTCCACTCCACCCCCCCTCCCCAAAAAGAAAGAAAGAAAGTAAGAAAGAGAGAAAGAAAGAAAGAAAAGTTGGTAAAGTTGTGGCTTAACAAAGCCAACTGTTTTGCTAAGCGAGGCTAACATGAGGCTCATGAAATGTCCCAGAGTTAGTGCTATTTTAAAATTGTGGCTCCCGGTGCCATCTAGAAGAAGCCCCCTGGTGGCGAGTCCAGCCTGGTCCTGGGTCAGCTTCTTCTGTTGGAACTCTGTCCTTCTGTTTGTTTTTCCATGCTTGTGAACTGCACCACATGAGCCTGACTGTACATCTTCCCTATTTGTTTCATTAAAAAAAGAAGTACTTAAAAAATTGTTTGTTGAAATCATGATTAAGTTCTTAAAATCTCTGAAGACTAACTTTGGCTATGTGATGAAAATTCAATGAATTGAATTCAATAAGGTATTTTATATATCCATTCTAATTACCAGTACTGATATGTGTGGTTATAATCAACATAAAAACAAACAAACAAAAAACCATTGTTGGATGGGTAGTATGCTGATTCTAGTACTTGGGAGGCTGAGGCAGGAGGATCAAAAGTTCTGGACTACTTGGAGAGCCACTGTCTCAAGACTAAAATAACTCCACAAAACCAAACCAAACCAAACCAAACCCAAAGCAGAAAAAACAAAAGTCAGATGCTTCCTTATTTGATATGTGCATATATTTTATAAATTTGCTATTGCTGCCATCGCTAGAACTTTCCTCTGTGATAAGAGAATCTAAAAAGTCAAAAAGCTGGCAGTGTCTTTCCATAAACTCAGTGTTAGAAAGTACCCAAATCCTAGTCTGACAATCAGGACCTGGCTGGCAAGTCCTCATGTCGGCGTCTTTCAGCCAAGGCAGCATTTCTTGGTTCTTGTATGGATTCTAGTTTGCCCATAGAAAAGGCAACTGCCTTCCATCTCTGATTTATACTCATCTGTCTGATTCTCTCTGATACCAAATACATGGTGTCTGTTCTGACACTAATTCTCCACGTCTCATTTGAACCCTGAAGTTGATTCCCATCCCCAGGATTAGGGTTGAGTCCTTCAAATAGCCTCCATTTCAGGGGTAGGAGGAAAGTACAAGGGCATCTGTGTTTCTGATAGGGCAGCTAGCCATGAATCCATGTAGTCTAACACCTTCCTCAGGTGTGAGAGCTTGAGAGAATGAGACATAGAACTAAAAGAGATGACATTGCTTACTATTAATGCCATTATCGTTGATAAAACTTAAGACCTCAGTGTGGTCCCCAAGCCTGAAACATCTTTCACCTGCATTGTTTGAAGAGTTTTCATAATTAAACATCCAACTTTCGGTTCCCTTCTGGAGGTCTGGGGTAAGATTAATGGGGAAAGGAATATTAGGTGCTTCTGGTGTTCAACCTCTCACCCTGAATCCATCTAGGTTCCTTCCCAACCTTGTCTGCTCTTTAGAGTAAGGAGGCTCAGGAACCAGAGGCATTCCCAGGGAACTGCAAAGGTTTTAAGGGCTCTCTGTTAAGAACTAGGAGGAAAGACCAAACACACATTATACACATCCCTTAAATTTCAATCTTTGATATCTTCTGTTGTCTCTCTAAACTAGAAAAATTCCTATAGTAAATGTTTATATCACTTTAAAATCAAAAGTAGCACACTTCTCTCTACAGAGATTTATGCTATGCAGAGGATGCAACCTGGGAATTTACATGCTAAACAAACACTCTAGTGCTTGCTACAGTCCTTCTCTTTATTAAGACTTTGGATAGGGTAGCTGAGGTGACCTGGATTGTAGTGGTGTTTTATGTTAAGGTGGGTGTTGGGGGAACACCTGACTGAGAACAATAGCTAGGGTTCGGTTGTTTAACCACATCCTGGTCCAATCCTTGTGCATGGCCACAGAGACACCTGCCACGGCTTACAGCTGCATCCTGTTGGCACACAACCCTCACAGAATGGAAAGTCCCAGGAGTATTACTGTGCTCATGTTGACGTCTAGACAGCTTGGACTGATTACCAGGCAGTTAGCATCAAGACTGAGCAAAGTCTCTACTGCCTACACACTGTGGCCGGACTGGTTTGATGATCTAGAGTCAAAAAAGCCTCTCCTGCCCCAAGTATGGGAAAGACGTATGATGCAAAGGTCCAATCCTGATGGCTCTCACTCTGCCGCAAAGACTCCTCAAAGCAGTTTGTTCTCCAGTGCACATTCCTGTTGTGTCTTCAGAGTGTACTTTTAAAATGTTGGTTCGACAGAGGCAGAAGGAACACCCGTTCAGAGCCTGCCCCACATGTGGCCCATACATATTCAGCCACCCAATTAGATAAGATGGATGAAGCAGAGAAGTGCAGGCTGACAGGAACTGGATGTAGATCTTTCCTGAGAGTCATAGCCAGAATACAGCAAATACATAGGCGAATGCCAGCAGCAAACCACTGAACTGAGAACGGGACCCCCGTTGAAGGAATCAGAGAAAGAACTGGAAGAGCTTGAAGGGGCTTGAGACCCCATATGTACAACAATGCCAACCAACCAGAGGTTCCAGGGACTAAGCCACTACCCAAAGACTATACATGGACTGACCCTGGACTCTGACCTCATAGGTAGCAATGAATAGTCTAGTAAGAGCACCAGTGGAAGGGGAAGCCCTTGGTCCTGCCAAGACTGAACCCCCAGTGAACGTGATTGTTGGGAGGAGGGCGGTAATGGGGGGAGGATGGGGAGGGGAACGCGCATATAGAAGGGGAGAGGGAGGGGATAGGGGGATGTTGGCCTGGAAACCGGGAAGGGGAATAACAATCGAAATGTAAGTAAGAAATACTCAAGTTAAAGATGGAAAAAAAATAAAATGTTGGTTCGATAAACTCGTTCTCACTAAATGCCCTCTGTGTCTATCACTGAATTCTCTCTTGGATAAAACCCACAACCTCCAGGAATTTCAGAATGGGTCACTGGAGGATGAAGTGGAGGCCGTTGATTTCTTGGCTGATAAATAGGCTTGTTTGGGGAGTAGCCGTGCTCAGATAGTCTCATGCTAAGCCCTCCTGAGCCTGGAAGAACTTCTGACTTCATCCTGCACTCCAACATCTTGGGGACCTCTCTCCATCCACTATTTTCTTGGAAGACTCTTTGAGATGAAGCTGGGTCATCTCTGATGAGGCCTGGGACTTCCTGAAGCCCCTTGGCCTTGTTCTCTTTGCATTGACTTCTGCTACTGCTGCATTTGCTGAACTCAGCCAAGTTTCTTGACTCTTCTTGGGGGCCTGGCACTTTCTCGGCTGCTGGTGTTGCTATTTGGTTTTGTTTTGATATCACCACAGCCTGGCAAGGAGACTCAACAACTTTCCTGTACCCTGGTTGCAGGGCTGGTGAGGGGTAACTAATTCTCAGATGCTATGTTGTCATTTAGTCAATGGAATCTAGCAATGTCCCCACTCTGCATTAAGGTTTTTCTTCTGAGCGTTCCCTTTACCTTTCCTAGTTTAAGCTCTAGTACATCTACGAAGGTTCTGGATAGCTTTGTTCTTGCTATTACTAGTCGAGCATTGAATTCCTACTCTATAGAATAGGGGTTGAACATATTAGGAGAATCGGATGAAGTAAGACGATTTATGGCTCATTGTAAATTCTGAGACATGTAGGGGTGTGTGCGTAATTGAGCATGTTACCATGGCTACCCATGACAGTTCAGGGCCAACAAGACCATTTCAGCACTGAGCAAATATTCAGCAAATCCTAACTATGTGCTGCATATTCTAGAATGAAATTGAGAAAAAAAAATCAGGAATGTTCTCTCTTCTCTCAGTCTGACTGAATAGACTGACATTAACCAAACAACCATACAAATATAACAGGAAACCATGACATGCTCTGAGAGAAAAGATATGGTGCTATGTGCATCCATGTTTGACTAAAGCACTAGAGCTGCCTTGATGGTAGTTAAGAGCACATTAACTGAAGAGGGGGCAGGATGGTTTATTTGAGGATTTATACAGGCATTAGTGGGGCTGGTATCTATGGAAAAGCAAGGGGGTAATTGTATGAAAAACGACTGACAAAGAAAGTTTAGAAAGTCATCTTTTCATTCCACTTCTTCCCAAATTTTAATGTTTTATTCCACAGAGGCCTTTGAGAACTGGGACTTTGCAGAAGTGATTAAGGCTAAGAGTCTTTGGATGGAGAGATTTTCCTAAACCATCTGCTGGGCCCAAGTGATTGCAAGGAATACTTGTGAGTGCTTGTAAGTGGGAAGGAAGCAAGAGGTAGCTGGAGGACTCTGCCGGCCCTGAGGAGACAGGAAGGAGGCTATAGGTGGAGAATGTAGGAGGATCCCAGAAGCTGTAACCGAAAACCAAGGACACAAACCTCCTGTAGAGTTTCTAGAAGACACAACCTTGCCAACCCCTTGATTTGAGCTCTATGAAACTCATTTCCAACTTCTGACCTGTAACACAATAAGATAGGGAGCTCAGATTACATGAAAATACTAAAGATGTAGTGATTTATTCTATAGCAACGAGACACAGCTAGAATGGACAAGATCAACTGAAAGTGTCCTTGGGGCTGAGACTTAAAGAAAAATAGTGCAAGTATGTGGCCATGCCAACCAACCTGTTCTGAGGCAGCCTTGATCATAGGGAGCTGAGGGTTTTACAATAGAAAAAGTGAGAGTGGTGACCCAGTTCCGTAAAAGAGAAAGATGGAAAGATGGTGGGTCATTGGCTACAGGGCAAAACAGTCTGGCCAATACAGTGACGGGTGAATTGTTTTTGGTAAAGAATATTGTGGTCTGAATAAGAGATGTCCCACAGCCTTAAGCATTTGAACACTTGGCTGATGGTAGGGAGCCATGTTTAGGGAGGTTTATATGGTGCAGTCTCTCTGGAGGGCGCATCACTGTGGGGCTCCGGGCTTAACAGCTTGACCTACTTTTTCAGTTCATTCTTTTAGTGGTTGTGGTTGAGATGTGAGAGCTCCCAGCCCTACTGTCCTGTCTGCCATTTGCTGTGGCCACACTTCATCACCACGATGGATTTATTTATTTTTAATGTATGAGACTTCTGTCTGCATATACATGTGCATGCCAGAAGAGGGCATCAGATCCCTTCGCACATAGTTATGAGTGATCATGTGGTTGCTGGGAATTGAACCCAGGATCTTTGGAAGAGAAAGCCAGTGTTCTTTTTCTTTCTTTCTTTTTTCTTTTTTTCTTTATTAACTTGAGTATTTCTTATTTACATTTCGATTGTTATTCCCTTTCCCAGTTTCTGGGCCAACATCCCCCAACCCCTCTCCCTCCCCTTCTATATGGGTGTTCCCTCCCATCCTCCCCCATTACCACCCTCCCCCAACAATCTCGTTCACTGGGGTTCAGTCTTTGCAGGACCAGGGCTTCCCCCTTCCTCTGGTGCTCTTACTAGGCTATTCATTGCTACCTATGAGGTCAGAGTCCAGGGTCAATCCAGGTATAGTCTTTGGGAAGTGGAAAGCCAGTGTTCTTAATGGCTGAGTCATCTTACCCCACTCCCCCCACCACCAATGATGGACTCTTATTTTCTGGAACTATAAGCCCAAATAAATGTTTCCTTTTGTAAGTAGCTTTGGGCAGTGGTGTTTTAGCATCACAGCAGAAAAGTAACCAATATGTGGAAATTGGAGCATCACTAGAAAAGCCAGGTTCTGGGGCTTGGAAGAACATGGGAAGATAATGGATTGGTAGGCGATAATTGGGTTAATACACTGAATAGTACATGAGAAGTTAGTGTTGCAGGCGTGACTCTGGAAGTTGCTGTGACAGTGAACAGGCAAGATTCTTTTGAGGCAGGCTAAAAATGGCAGGGGAGGAGGGAGGGCAAAGATAATTCACCCAGCGCCTACTCTAACAGGCACCAGCACTTTGCTTTTAATATTAACAATTTTAATGTTCTTAGCAATCTTTCATGTTTCCTGTTTACCATGACAGCGTCATTTTGAAGTGGTGACAAATAGAGAATCAGAGAAGTTATGTAATGCATCCACACTCCTTTGCATCCTGTGCACACTAAGGGAAAGAAGCCAGAGGAATGGGTAAAGAGCATGGAGGGTTTGTTGTGGGGCGTGGCACTGTCACAAAAGTCAGGAAACAGAAGGGAAAGACAGAGTCTAAAGGTGTTGGTACAAAATGGGGAAATCCAAATTCAGTCTTGTCTGACCCTCTGAAAAGCCTGTCTCATGTTGACATTCTTCCAATGTATGCATTAATGTCCACAGTCTATGGTCAGATAATGGTTTCTGACAAAGTGTGCGTGTGTGCGTGCGTGCATGTGTGTGTGTACGCGCGGGCGTGCACGCATGAGCACATGTATATGCCTTTCTGTGGTGGTGAGTTCGCTCATGTGTATGTATGTTCACACCTGAGTATGTACATGCATAAGGAAGATGCTGTGCGTGTGTGTGAGACAGAGACAGAGACAGAGGGAGACAATTATGCATAGAGACAAAGAGAGATGGATGCAGAGAGAAACACAGCTCACTGCCCTCTTGGGCACAGTTAATCTTTGCAACTAGATAGTAATATTCTAGATGATGCTCTTGGATTTCTTTTTTTTTTTTTATCATGCTAGCCTTCCCAGAAGTATTGAATATAATTTTAGTGACAGCCATTGTGGGAAGTACTTGACTTTTGGCGTGGATGCTTCATGGTGCAGATGAATCAGTAATGTATGGCATGTCTTTTAAATCCCCCAATCATGTCTATAAAAAGGCACTCTTTAAAATGGCCCACCCACATTCAGGCAGGATCAGATGGCCTATTAATTCACATTTGCATTAAAGCCTCACCTCTCCTGCTTGCTCTGCTCAGGATTCAGTGTGTGTCTAGTTATTAAAACGAACACTTACAGTGACCACAGCCCTGTATCAAATACTCCATATGGCACTGGAGCGAAGACCTGAGACATGTGCACTTTTGTCTTTGGTCATTTCAGACTGAAAACACAATTAGACTTGGCTGTCAGACAGATGAAATCTGTCATACTTCCCCTATAGGACCTGTGCTCAGTCCAGATCAATAAATCCAAAACCACTTGCACATAAATTGCAAAGTAAGCTTGCAGCTTCAATACATGTGGGCTTAAATTCACTTGTATCTGGTACACACTGTTTCCTGGCCAGTCTGTCTCTGTGGTTAGTGCAATTTCATAGCTGGACCAGGAAAACAAGGCTGGAAACCATCAGTTTAAAGCAGCAGATGGCTTCGCCACACCTTCCCTGTACGGGCAGTTCCCCCACAAAATGGGGTTTTAGCTGCTTGCTGTATAAAGGGATCTTTAAAATTGGGATGAGTTCAAGCCATTTCCTGAGGATAGCTCCATAAAGCTGTTGTTATTTTTCTCCTATTCCTTCTTGAGATTTCAAACTGAATTTGTAATAAGCTTTGCCTAGACATGACTTGTCACTGGAAGGAGACGTGATTTATATACAGAGATTCAGGCTTCTCTTTGCCTTACAGAGCTGGCTTCCACCCGATGATACATGCATGTTGAGTTGGCACCGTGAAGGGGAGAGTGAGATGTGCCCTCCTTTTACTCTGGAGACCCTTAACCATGATACCGTTTGTCTGGCAAAGAGGCGAATGCTAACACATTATACCTTTCTCCTGTAGTCTAACCTGGAAGCCCAGTTTTACAGAAAGAGATTCCTTTTTTCGTTAGAGCGATATCAAATTAGGCTGTAGGATTTGCTGCTGTGGGTTATGAAGTGAGGCAATTAACCTAGACTATTTAGGGGTAGGAATGAGGCATTTGCTATATGTGAATAAGAAGAATATCTCTATTTTCAGGAGAGTCTGTGGAACAGAAAGCCCAAGACTTCCAAATATGGTGCTTGCTAAGCAAAGTGATTACAAAATCAGGTCAAGGGAAAAAAAATTCCTGTAGCAGACAATATAAAAAGACATGTCAAGTAGCTGGTGTTACCTTCTTCGAAAGCCACACCTGTTAGAATTGGGGTGTGCTAGGATGATGGCAGAATCCAGCTGGCTGAGCCCCAACTCCTGACTGGTCTGACCATTCTTTCTTTGGGAGTTCACAGAGGCCAAGTGACATGGTGTGTCGATGTCTGCCTCGTAAGAGAAGCCTCCCATGAGAGCAAAGTTGGGAGCTCTCCTTTGAGCTCTGTTCAGCATTGATCATTTGAAACAGACAGAGCAAACAGTGTGCGTCTCAATCTGTGGGTCTTGACCCCTTTGACAAACTTCTAGCTCCAAAAATATTTACTTTGTGTTTCATAACAGTAGCAAAATTGCAGTTATGAAGTAGCAACAAAAATAATTTTATATTCAGGGGTCACCACGATATGGGGAACTGAATTAAAGGGCTGCAGCATTAGAAAGGTTGAGAGCCACTGAGCTAGGATGTCAGGGTTTGAATCTGAAATGTCCCCTAAAGGCTGATGGTGTTTGGGTCCATGCCCCAGCTTTGATGCCATTTCGAGGGTTTGAGCTTTAGGAGTTGGGTAAGAGTAGTTTACTAGGGGCTGGCCTTTAGTTATAGTTACTCTTGGTTCTGGTCTAGCTTTCTCTGCTACCGTGTGAACAAATGCTGCCCCACACACTCACCGCCATGGGCATATTGATTCCACCACCTGCCTTCCCTACACGATCCACTGAAAGCCTTCTGAACTGTGAATCCAAATAAACTTTCCTTGATTATATTTTTCTGGCCTGTATTCAAATCACTGTAAGGCAAAAGTAGCTGATACCCATGGCATGTTCATCAGGGAGAAGCATCTTACTTGGGTACATTAGTTCTGAGCTCACGTTGGAATTTGGATGTGTTGTTAATCCAGAAATTAGACTCTGACCTACATTTGGTCTATCCTAGCCAAAGATCACAGTTGTAGGAGGGTAAAGGACACTTGGGTTTGTTCATAGTTAGGCTAAAGACCAGGAAGGGTCCTCAGCCTTAAAATAATAAAAGAATTTGGGGATATAGTTCAATAGGTAAAATGCTGGCTTAGTATGTATGGAACTCTGTTAGGCCAGCTAGCCTGGACTGAGTAATAAGGATTGTTCTTTTAACCCCTGTCTGTTTTATCATTTTAAATGGAAGTCTTTGGAACTCATTCTCTATGGGTCTATTTCTGCCTTGGACATTGGGGTAGGATAGAGTGGGCTGTTTTTGTTTTCTTCCTGTGTTAAAGGTTTGCAAACATGAATTGAAAATTGTACTGGCAAATCATTGCATGATACCACAATACCTCTTCTCTTTTCAAACCCCAGATGCTTCTCTGTGTATGTCAGGATCTTCATGAGAACTAAATGACACACTCCGTTTGGAATAAGTAAGGGAGGTCCAGGAGGCCTGAATGTGAAGGTTTGTGGAAAGGACAAGCAGGAGGCATGGTGACGCAGGAGCTTGAACTTGCAACGTTGAGTCATTGCCACCATCCGACTGAAAGAGCACAGGGTACAGAAGCTGCCTTTTGTTACCAAGACTGTATAAAGGAAGTGCTTTGTGGGACTTGGCCCTGAGAGAGGAGCAGTGGCCTCCAATAAAGGCACAGAGGAGACCTCCCTGGATAGCAGCCTGGAGATCCATGTCCTTGCTCTCATTCTGTCTTTGTCTTCACCGGTTTCCTCATAGAGCTCAGGAGCTGGATTGATGCTGTCCGTAAGGGTATGAGGATGTCCTAGAGAGGGTACCCCAAAGGTCAGCAGCATATCTCACACTAGCCCAGTTCACCGGGCAAGAACACAGTCAATCGAGTTAACCAAATAACCTCTTGCTTCTTTTATAATATTCTGCTAAGGCCGACTGGGTTATAGGAATGAGCTTTTGGAGAAAAAGGACATTTCTAGAAGATCAGGCTGGTTTTTGAGGATCAGGTGCAGCGAGAGTGCAGAGTAAGAAGTCAGAAGGACCTGAAATCCAGAGGGGGAGAATCTTTGTTTGGACAAGGAAAGGCTCAGTGGCAATGGAGGGCTCAGTGGTGTTGTTCTGCACAGTGTAGCCAGGCAAAACACCAGGGCTTGTGCTCCAAACATCTGCATGCTAAAGACCAAGGCTCAGAGTGGCCAAGGCTCACAGTGGCGACTGCTTAGCTTGCATACATGGCAAAGCTCAGATCTAATCCCTTTACCTTGTTGTCCTCTCTGTTTTCCTCTGTTCTTCAGCCAACATTGCTTACATTTTCCTATGACCGCCCTTGACAGCAACCATTGTATACATCTGCCTCATTCTGAGTGCTATTTCCTATGCTCCGGGTAGAAAAATATGTGAAAGTCCACTTGGAAGCTGCTTAATGCTTGGATACTCTACCTCGCTGCCTAGCTAACTGCCCATCTATCCAGCTCTATGTGAAATATTTGTGTAGCTAATGACTGTTAGTGTCTGCTCTAGAGTGGTTTTAGCCAGTCGTAAACTGTCTAATATGTGGCATCGGTCTCTAACTTATCTGGGTTCTGTGGGGTCTCCCTTGGCTTAGTGTCTTAGTCAGGGTTCTATTGTTGCAAAGAGGCATCATGACCACAGCAACACTTATAAAGGAAAACAGTTTTAAATGTTTAGTTCATCGTCATCATGGTGGGGAGCATTGTGGCATGAAGGCTGCCATGGTGCTAGAGAAGGAACTAAGAGTTCTACATCTGGATTCCTGGGCAACAGGCCAAGAGAGACTCTCAGCTTGTAATGGACTTTTTGAAACCTCCAAGCCCATCCCCAGTGGCACACTTCCGCTAACATGGCCACACTTCTTAACCTTTTCAAATAGTACCACTGCCAGGTAACCAAGTGTTCAAATCTACAAGCCTGTGGGAGCTTTTACATATTTTAATTTAATTTTATTTTTCCTCATGGGAATACTTCCATGACTCTTCCTTTTGCTTTTGTGGTTCTTCCTTCTCCTCCTTCTATTTCTCCTCTTCCCAACTTTCTTGCCCTTGTGATCAAAACCCAGGACTTGTCACATGTTAGGCAACAGGTGACACCATCTTCTTTATGCCCTGTGTTGCTCACCATTCTTCATTCTCTTTGTAATTTTGAATGTTGTTGTTTCTGTTCTATGGGTTCTTTAGAGGAGCATGGCATATAATCTCCATGTGTTGAGCTTACCTGGATAGATAAGGAAGGAGCTGGAATGTTGGAGAACAGCCAATCCTCTGGGTGTCTGCTGTTCTTAGATGGCCACGGAAGCCCCAGGAACACTTGAAAGCAAAGGTTATGCTGGAAGGTCCTCTAATTGGCTGATTACTCATTGTGTACATTTTGTCGCTTAAGTCTTCCTTTGGAGCGGAAATGCCCCTTTAAAACTTGTCATGGCCACAGAGGGTCAGAAATCATGAACATTTATAAACAGAAACCAGAGGTGTTGGTAGGAATAGTCACAGAGAGCCAAGACCCTCAGACAGAACAAGATTGTTGCATTGATTTGGTGAGGATGAAGTGGAAGTTCTGTGGTGTTCCATGCCCTAGTAAGGTCTGGAAAAAAACGAGGCAGTGTCTGGCATCCAGGCACCGAGTCACTCCTCATACAGAAGTTACTGAAAGAGTTATGAAGGCAGAGGTCGGGCCACGGGAACATTATTTGAAAGCAAAGATCATGCTGGAAGGTCCTCTAATTGGCTGATTACTCATTGTGTACATTTTCACTCCTCTATATTCCATTGCTTCTATTCCTTTGAAAAACTTCCTGCTTGGGTCCTCCATTCCGGCATTTCAGGACACACAGCAGCAACATGGATTTTGAGACAGCTGATTGCAGTTTGCCCTGCGTTTTGCGAAAAGAATAGAGCTTCGCGAAGCTGAAATTTTTGCTGCGCCCTCCCCGCATCATTTTCTTTCAACATCGACAGAGTTTCAGCATACAACCTGAGTGAAGGCTGAAACGTACAGAGGGGTGCAGGGAATGGAAACAGCAGGACCAGCAGTACCCGCAGTACCCGCGGGGCCGCTGCCCTGAGTCAGTCAAGCTGGTACCTCATTCCCTTACCCTCTTCTCTGCTGCCAGATTCTCCAGGGGGTTTTCTTCCAGGAAGGAGGCTGTACTTGCCAAGCCATGAGCTGGCAAAGAAGATTATGAAGCTTCGCTGCTGTTTTAAGATGCAAGGCATGCTCCCTGTGCTCTAGTACCTGGTGGAGGAGCGGACTTTTTGTACCCATAAAGTACAACTGGCATTAAAGCTAATGGGCAGCGGAGGAGTTTGGGCTGTGTACTTGGATCATGCAGGTCAGCCGCCACACCTTTAGGCTGTGCCTTTGTTGATGGAGAGGCAGTGACCAGCTAAACGCTCCCTTGGGAAGGGACCGTGATTACTACCCACTGGCTTCATCTAGGAGTCAAGGTATAAAGTGGGTGCTTAGGAGAGTCAGCAGGTCTGATTAATACCCTCTAGGCAGTAGTTAGGAGGCATTTTTTGGCCCATCAAATGGCTAATAATAAAAGTACAGTGGTGCAATTTGTATTTTTACTGCAGGCCAATTAAGAAGGGGGGAGGGAGTGGGCACTTAAAGTGACATGTCCTTGCGAAGCAGAGACAACAGTCACAGCAGCAGGAGGGGAGAGAAGATGCAGAAAGGAAATAGGCAGCCACTTAAAGCAGTTAAAAGGGTCAGGCATCTCGGGTCTTACAGCCCACCTCCTGCCAGCAGTTTCTCTTCTCCCGCTGGTTTGTAGGGCAGTGGAGAATTTGAAAACGGAATAATCTGTGTGGCAACATATGCTCTTCCAAACAGAGATTGGTGAACTGAAAATCAAAAGTCTTTTGCAAGAGTCGTGAGAAGAAGTGGAGTTGTTTGGTTACGTTCTCATCATGGGGTCTGATGCATCCCTGTGTTGGGCTTTTAGTCTTCCTTCCTTATTCTATTTAAAGACAGTGGCTGGGTGCGGGCTGGGTGCTTTGGGGAAGCCCGGTACGATTATTATTATTTTTCTCTCAGTCTTGGCTGAAAGCGAATGGGGCCTTATAAAAACTTGCTGGGTTTTTAATGTCGGGGCTTACTAATTATGCCATGAAATTCTCTTGGGAAGTCTAGTCTATATACTCTTCAGACTGTTTCTCAGCACAATATGGTTCTCTCAGATCGGGATAAAAAGGAAGCTGGAAAGGGGAGGGGCGAACAGCAGACAGGAAGTGATGGGGCGGGGGGGTGGGGCATCTAGGGAAATCAGTCAGGGCCTACTTTATGCAAACAGGGAAAGAACAGAAAGGGACGGGAAAGGCAGATTCGGGAACCATAAAACACTTGAACAATCCAAAAGAACATCTCAGCACTCAAAACAAAGATGGGAAATAAACTCAATGGCGCTGTCTGCCTTGGGGGAGGAAGAAAACAACGCAATGTAGATATTTCAAAGTTTGTGCGTATCCACATGTTCAGCCTCCTGGATATGATGACGGATCCTCAGAGGACGGAGGAAAAAAAGCAGGGCTCTAGGTATTTAGGTCTCAAATCGGATTAGAAAAGAAAACGTTTAAACAAAGGATGGAAGCAGGACTGGGGATGGATATCATTTTTAATTTCTGACTGTTTGGGAGGGGACACTCTAGATATTTTCTCACATAACACATCTGCCTCTCCACATTCGTTGTTCCCTCCACTTTCTGTAGTTTTGCTTTTGGTTTTTAAGAGACAGTTTTCTTAACCTTTATGTTTTCTTCTTCTCGCTATAAAAATCCACCAATACCAGTCATTTCTTTTCCCACTTGTAGTATCCTTAACCTCAGCATACTTGGGGAAGTCTGGCTTCTCTCACTTCTACTCCTGACCCTCGCACCCTGCCCCTGTGCAGATGTTTGCCTGAACCTGGCACATGCCTTAGGCTTGTCTGGAGACCATGCATCTTGGCCACTTTTCCTCCTGCTGTGATAAAATACTCTGACAAAAGCAACTTAAGGGAGAAAGGGCTTGTTCTGGCTGGCAGTCCCCTCCATCCCAGCAGAGGGGCTGAAGCAGTTGGTTCGTTTACAGTCAGGAGGAAGAGACCAATGAACCCTGTTGCTCAGCTCACCTCCCCCTTTCCTACAGTCTAGGATCAAGGTGCTTCCACCAGCTAGTGGGTGGACCTTCCCACCTCAATGAATCTTAGCAACTTAATTCCCTGGAGCCATGCCCAGAGGCTCATCTTCAAAGCTGACAATAGAGATTTATCTCCCGGACACTAGAGAGATTTGAATGTTAGCTAAATCTTAGAATCTTCTTGATCTCTGGTACAGGGAAGACAGATCCCTGGAACCGTTCTACAACCTGTGCACATGTTCAGCAGATGAACGGTCGGTCACCTAAGGAACAATCTGTTTTGCCTGTCTACATGTTCACCAGAGTCAGGTAATATTTTCTCCAAGACAAGGTTCAGTCCTTGCACTGTAGGCAAATCTTACAGGTCAAAAATTTACCCCTTTACCTTGCACAGCCAGAAATAGGTAAATGGATTCAAACTGTGGCCAGATGGTAAGAATGGAGGTTTCATGGAAAAACCTCACATTACAGGCCTCAGGCCCCTCCAAATGCTTTCTGCTGTGATCATGTGAGAGAACAAAGTGTCCCTAGAACATTTTAGTAGATTCTCTGCTCTTGAATGTCACAAATTTCACCAACAACTGCCCATTTTGAATATCCACTATGCTCATTAGCACCCCATTAGTTTCCCCTATGAAAACCCATTTCTGAAATTCAGTATGCTAATTAGCAGAACCTTTCTTGTTGATTAGAGATGTGAATTACAGAAGGGCTTTTAGTAATTGCCTCTGGAGTACAGCCTTCATAATAAAATGCTAGCTGACCACCCCAGGGAGCAGCCTCATCATTACTGCAATTGTCCCCTCCTGGGGCACAGCCTAAACTTAAGGACAACAACACAAATGCAGGGTACACATTAGGCTGTTTTTACTGGGCCATTGGGTAGATTATAGATTCCACAGCTCATGTGCATACAAATCTTTATACTGCAAATTTTACGGCTGTATAATAGTAACTCTACACATGTCATTGTAATTCCCTTTCACATTTAGTTCACATGTAGCTTTTCACTATAATAATCGGCTACTCTTATTGAACTATTGGATTCTGTTATTAAGACAAATTCCTAGGCGTGGAATTGCTGGCTCTCAGGCACACATCTTTACATTTGATGTCCAGAGTTAACCGTTTTCCATAGGGCTTCTTATCCTTAGAGGGAGGCATATAAACATGTGCACCAATTAATACTTGGTATTGTCAATGTTCTTAATCCTTGTCAGGCTCTAAGCAGTCTCAGAACCTCAGATCCCAGCCCTGTGCTCTTCCCCAGAAGTATGCCTCCAGCTCAGAGTCGAAAGAGAGCTGAGGACCTTATTTGACAGCCTGGCTTGGATTTCTAGGATGGACCAACATGCCTGACACCAAAGCCTTCAATCTTTCTCTCACTGACGACTCCCTCACTCCAACTCTGCTTTACTTGACAGTTGATCTTCCCAGTCAATGGCTACTCCATCCTTTTGTGTGCCTAGGTTCAAGACTTCGGTCTTAGCTCTCTCAGCTGTTACTCCCAATGCCTGGCTACTTCGTGGCTCAAGTCACTATTGTTTCTTGCTGTCCTATTTCTAGAAGTCCATTTCAGCAGGGAAAACAGAAACTAGTAATTTTAAAAATAGCACCATTCTATGCTGGAACACTCTCTCAAGCTGCCTGTGCCGGTCTGTCTCCTGACACCTCTCAGGAGCTATCCGAGACAGCCAACCTTAAAGAGAAAAGGTTACTTTAGTGTTGGAGGGTCTAGCGCATGATTAGTTGGCTCTGTTGCTGGGGAGCCTGTAGAGAGGCAGCATGGGGTAGACCATGTGGAAAGAATAGAGCTTCTGCCCTCATGTCTAGGAAGAGCGAGAGAAAAAGGGGGGAGGGAGAGAGAGAGAGAGAGAGAGAGAGAGAGAGAGAGAGAGAGAGAGAGAGACTGGTGAAGAAGGAAGGATAGAGGGAGAGAGATGGAAGGAAGGATGCATGGGAACATGGAGGGGAAGGAGAAGGGAGAAGGGTAGAGGGAGGGGGAATAAACTCACTAGGCCCCAGGTCTTAAAGGTTCTACTACCTTGGGAACTAATCCTTTGACACATCCATGGGTGTTATTTTACTTAAGAATAAAAGCCTGTGTTCTTACAATAGACCACAAGGCCCATGGTGGTAGGTCCTAAACCTCCCGTCTGCTCATCTCACCTACTTCCACTCTTATAGCTGTGTCTAGCCACGTGGAGCAGGCCAAAAGCCCCGCCTGGACCACCTTTCCCTGGGTACCGGCATAACTCCCTGCAGTGCATTCCCTGGTCATGCCTTCGAATGGTCAGCTGCTCCTCTATCACACGTCCTGTCCCCCTTTCCAGCTCCCCTTTATCCCATGGTGCTTATTATTTTGCACAGTAAGCACTTTACTTATTCATCATATTTGTGCCTCTCTTAACTCAACACAATAGAGACGTTCCCCATGCAGCACTTTCATTGTATTTTCCTGCCTTTTCTTCCCATGCTCATCACACAGAGGGCATTTGACGAGTTTGTTGAAGAAGTGGATCGGATAGGCGCAAAATTAAATATCCCCTTTATTTGCATTTTTAATTACTAGCGGGTGGAATTCTAATGACCGGGGAGGGCAGGATCTTAAGAATGAATTCTCAAAGCATAAAGAAAAAAAATGGATAGGTCTGATTAGACTCAAATTTAAAACTTCTACTCAGAAAAAAATAAATGTCTAGCACCAGTAAAGCAACTATGGAGCTTGAGGGGGAGAGAGTTAATCGCCCTAAGACACAGACAGTGCTTACAAACCAACAGAAAAGACAGAAACTATTCAGGAAAACAAAAGCCACTGGGCCAATCCCCAAGCATCGCTTTTTAAAAGCATGCTTTAAAAAATATATATAAATCAGCGAGCGCTATTTATTTCCTTGTGCTTTCAATTTCATTTTCCCTGAATTTAATTTCCAAGAAACTTTCTTATTTTCTGTAACATCCACAGTGAATTTCCAGCTGTTTCTTCTTCAGCAGGGAGAGCGAGCTGCCCATCCGGTCTCACCCCGGTGTGCATTTGTTCCTCCCTCTGCCTCTCTGATACTCTTATTATCGTGAGCAAAACTCCACGGAGTAATATTGCTGGGCTGGCTACCCCACCACGGTAGAGAGAGGATTGCGACGTGGGGTCTGATGTCACACTTACATATTTAGTAGCAGCTTTATTACAAATATTTGGAACTGCACAAAAACTGTAGATTTGCTGTCTCAACAACGGTAAAGACCCGCTTGACTTGCATAGCATCTAACGACGCAGGCGTGCCAGGAATGCTGATTGACAATACTTGGCGGCAGAGCTTTCCAAACTTGTTTTGCAAAAAAAAGTTTGTAAACTCATGCTCTGAAATTATTTTTCTTCTTTGCTTGCCAAGGGCAGAGTGACTCTTCTCCTTCAGAAGCGAACATTGAATCTTCTCCGGAACTGTGTGTCTGTGAAGACGAAGGAGAAATGAAATCGGAGAGGACCATTAGTCAGGAAACGTGGAGTAGAAAAAAGAAGCAGAAGGAAGAGCAAGAAGGCTGAAGCCAAAGATGTTTTTGAGGCTCTAGTTAGAGAGAGAGTCCTCTGGCTGACACATGCCCTCTGATTGGGTCCCTCAACATTCCTAGAAGAGTCAGGTGAGCATACGAGTGCACCACATTCCCCAGATGTGTCTGCACCGAGTCCGGAGAGCTGGAGGATGTGTTTTTCTATGCGGCAAAAAGAATTTTGCAGATGAGATTACAGTCAAGATGGGAGAGGTTATCCCGGGTTATCCTGGTGAGCCCAACACAGAGTAATTACAATGGATCTAATGAATGGAAGATGGACATAAGAGAGCTGGGACCCTAGGAGCAGAGGGCCAACAATACCATTGCTGGTTGGGACTCCAGGCTACAAGGGGCCTTCTAGAAGCGGAAGCTAGAAAAAGACAAGGAGATGCATGGTGGGGAAGAGCCTTTTAGACCCCGGAAGAGCCTTTTAGACCCCTGAAAAGGGACACATCTGACTCACCACCTTGGCTTTAACTCCCTGAAATGATTTCAGGTTCTGACCTCCGGAGAAACAAGATCACGAATCGGAGCTCTTTGTTAGCAACTGGGTTTGTGGCAGCGTGTACGGCAGAAAGAGAAAATTGCTACAAGAATGAGTTAGCTCAGTGCTATTGCTCATGTCACTCATGGGCTTGATTCTCTGACACGTAGGACAGGACGAATGGGGAGCTAGCCCCTCCCACATGCACTCGGAATTCTTGGGGGTGGGAGTCTTGGGCCTGCCTAGCAGAAACACCCCTGGAACTCACCCTACACTCACTACATTTCGTCACCCAGAATTAAGGGCCAAGCCTTGAATATTTTATTTTTACATTCCAGAGTGGTGTTAGGAAACCAGGTCCCCGGAAGGAACCTGTAACTGCCGGTGCCCCAAACTGTTAGGCAGTTGTGGCAGGAACCTGTCTGTTGCCCCCCCCATCTCTTTTGGGCTTCCTGTTTGTATTAACAGACACTTTGGACGAACTGGTGATGGGCCTTTACATGGAAGCAAGTCCAGAAAACATCCCAAGAGTAATCGGGTTCAAGACCTGGTCTCTGTTGCCATTGACAGATTCAAGGGCCCCTTTAGAGTTTATTTCTCTGCTGTGGCATCCTGTCTCTGCTGTGTGTGGTTCATTTCTTCCTCTGTCTGGTTACCTTTTCCCTTTCAAATGCAAAACAACAAGCTAAAAGATAAAGTGTGTGTTTAAGAATATCATTTTGAGAGTGAATCCCAATTACTGGTACTCTGAAGGAAGTCAGGGCCCTCCTCAGAGCTGTCAGCACTTAGGCACAGACCAGGAAAGGCATGCACAACACACAGAAAGGAGTGATCACGCAGGCTGGCTGCACATGCAGCTTTCCAGAGGGTTCTAGTTAACAAATGAGTTACAAGAAGAAAAGGGGACGGGGTGGGGACTGAATTTAAGGCTGCTGAGCTCAGGGTGCACCCGGTGATGTCCTGTGACTTCCAGAAGCACACGAGAAGCCCCATTTTCTAGGGGAAATACAGACAGGCAGAGTTGAGCAGCACAAGTGATGGACAGGACTCCTGAAGCAGAAAGGGGGTGCGACTCAGGGTCACGGCTAGTTACAGTACTTGGAAGAAGCCACATAGGACTAATGGTGTTGTAAAGTTGACCCAGCCAGTAGATATCATTAAAAGAAGTTTGGAAGCCATGTGCTAGGAAGTTTACAGTGAAAACCCCCAACTTCAGAATCCTTGGATTCAGAAAAGGGCCACCAAAACTCTTCTCTTACATATACACCCCACTTTGGCATCTCCTAGGTATGCACCCTTCTTTTGCATTACGATGTGGTTTTTCTATTCATATTCAGTACTTAATTCCTGAACAGTTCTTTGAAGAATGGGGAAGATAGGATTCTTTTGGAAGCTCCCCAGACACATTACTCATCAAGGTGGATAAATGTGTCGTTAACATTTTCTTCTTGGAAGAAAACATTTTTTTTTTTTAATTTGCAGGAGAGAAGGGCAAATTTGTTGGTTGATGGCTCAGTTGCCATGGAAACACTGGAATTAAATATGAAAAGGATGTTTTAATACATTAATTCTTTAGATCTCCTCACCCTACCTGCCTTTTCCTTTCAGGTGTGACAAGACAGAATGAGAAATATCCTTGACCCTGGTCATCCTTTGAACCAGCGACATCACCAGAGGCAGGCTAGAATATTCCTTTTTCTCTCTTGGCTGTATGGATGGACGGGATACACATTTTATGTTTAGCTTCTTTTCAGGGTCTGGAGACAGAATTCAGGGTCTTCTGTGTGCTAGGCTAACACTGTAGCCCAGCTCCATCCCCAGGTCTAGCTGTGCACTTTAAATTTGTGCTTTAGGTGTGAATAGATTGCCTTAGGTACTTGTGGGAAAGTCTGCAGGCTCTGTGTGTGCTTTACAAGCATAGTTCGTGGACCATAGGACTAGATAGAAGTGAGAAGATGGGTCATTTGGTATGGCCTTAGAGGCCTGACTACAGTCTCTGTGTTTACTTAGTTTGGTAACTATAACAAAATGCCTTAGACCATGTAATCTATAATCGGGAGAAATTAATTTTTTTTGTAATTCTGGAGCTCTGAAGTCCACAGTCAAGATCTTGGCATATTTGGTCTCTGGCAAGGTGCCAGAAGAGGCAAAGAAGTTCTTTTGGGGCATTTTTACAAGGGCTCTATTCCCATTCATGAACTTTCCAAAGGCCCCACCTCATACTCCTACTGCCCCAATGGTAAATTTCAATATCTGAATCTTGTAGGGTGTAAAGGTTAAGTTTCATGAACTGGAGACAAACTAGAGACGACTTCTTCTTCTTCTTCTTCTTCTTCTTCTTCTTCTTCTTCTTCTTCTTCTTCTTCTTCTTCTTCTTCTTCTTCTTCTTCTTCTTCTTCTTCTCCTTCCTTCTCCTTCTCCTTCTCCTTCTCCTTCTCCTTCTCCTTCTCCTTCTCCTTCTCCTCCTCCTCCTCCTCCTCCTCCTCCTCCTCCTCCTCCTCCTCCTCCTCCTCCTCCTCCTCCTCCTCCTCCTCCTCCTCCTCTGGGAAAAGAAACTGTGACTGAAGAACTATTTCTATCCGATTGGCTTATGGGAAGACTGTGGGAACATTCTTTGTTGTCGATTGATACAGGGGAGGGGGCACAGCCCATCATAGGTGGTACTACCTGTGGGCAAGTAGTCCTGGGTTGTAACAAAGCAGGCTGAAGGAGGCACGGAGAACAAGTCAATAAACAATTTCCCTTCATGGTCTCTGTTTCATTCCTGCTTCCAATTCCTGCTCTGAGCTCCTGGCTTGGCTTCTTTTGATGATGCACCGTGATGTGGAAGTGGAAGCCACATTAGTTCTTTCCTCCCCATGTTAGTTTGGGTCAGGGTATTTATTTTTTCTTTCTGATCACAGCAACAGAGACACAAGGTAGGACACAGGGGTGCAAACACTGAAAACATGGCCGTCGAGATTTGTGAATGTATGCCTCATTTAGCCAGTGAGATATTATAACTACACTGCTTTTTCGTTTTGTGTGCTGTGTGTGAGCTGGGTTGGCAGTAAGCTATTTAAAAGCCTGCCTATAGTAACATTGACTTCAGATTGCTGTGCCCAAGTGTTGCATTAAGTCTATGTTGCATTAAGTCTATGTATCTGGGAGGAGTATAGGAGCCCTCCTTATCATATTCATATATATATATATGATAAGGAGGGCTCCTATACTCCTCCCAGATACTCCATTCCCACCCTTTCCTTTGAAGCTCCGTAGGATACCTCCGAAACCCCTTGTCCATTTCAACTTTACGCCAGTGCGGATTTGAACACAGTTCACGGGATTTTCTATTTTATTTATTCAGCACATATCTATTTTCTTGAGCACTATGTGCTAGCCTGGGACTAGGTACTGGGAGATAAAACAATGAACCAGATAGAAATGGCTTCTGTTGCCACAGATCGTTACAGTGTGATTTGAAAATACAAACAAGCAAGCAAAAACATCCAAAACTAACAGGTATTTATAAGATTATTAGCTCAGTGCTGTGGTAGGGGTACATGTTAGAGGAACATCTTGCTGGGGTATCTGAACCAGTTTGAGGCAGTCTGTCTGTTGAGGATGGATAGTTCTTGGAGCCATCTCAAAACTTGAGGTCTGTTCAGAGAGTCTTCACATTGTTTTTGTGTTGCCCTGAGGTGCAAAACTTCATTGGTACACCATCTATCTATCTATCTATCTATCTATCTATCTATCTATCTATCTATCTATCTATCTATCTATCTAAGTGTCTGCTGCTCCTCAGGCTGTGTGCTGAGCTCCAGGAGAACCTTGGAGAAAGGCAGAGAGCTATGAATGAGATCCATTAGCAGAAAGGCTTGGTTCATTTCTGCTTGGCCTGGGGTCTAAGAAGCATTTCTTGTAAAGAGACATCATCCTGCAGGTCTGCAGGAGAGTAGGAGCCATGAAGCAGAAGGATGTCAGAGTGTTTGGGGGCAGGGAAAAGGAATATATGGCTGCAGTGTTAGGGGATGGTCAACAAAGCTTTGGATATAGAAGGAGCCTAGACTTGGTTATAGCTTGTAGCCCTGGTGTAGCCCTCGCTGGAGAATGGCAGATTTAGCCTGCCTTGCTCTCCTCATAATCAGCCTTTTTCTATTTTGTGATTTGGAAAGGATTAAGTTTGCTTCAAGAGGGCAGAAGTACATGGTGACGGAATCATAGATGCTTTGGAAGATTGTTGTCTGCCCTCCAGAAGGGGACGACTCCTCCAGCTGCTTTCCACGGAGACCCAGAGCCAGCAACATCTCAGTGGACAGAGATTGAAACAGTTCACCCACCTTGGGTGACAATTCTAGATGGCAGGACATCTAGTTCCTAAGCTCCTTAGTAGGCTGGCTAAGATTTGGTTGGCCCTGCCTTGCTTCCCCTATTCCTTCCTCTCCATTCTCCGAGGCAGTTCTAAACTCACTCCTTACCAAATACCTATCTCAAAGCTTGTTTCCTTAGGAATCCTACCTGGGAGATTCCTAAACTTGAGCCCCTTCACCATCAAAGTGCAGAGAGCTGTGGATCAGTAACAACATAGTGAGCTCTAGACAAGCAAGAACAACTTTTTTCCAACGAGGAGAAGAAGTGTGATTCAGACAAAGGCATAGAGAGTGAAGGGACTTAGAAATCTGCCCTCTAATAGTGTAGTTTAAGGGAGAGAAAGCCTCAGACAAGTGGATTCAGGTCCGAGTCACAAGACCATCACTCTCGTGGAAGCAGATTTGTGGATGTGTTGCCCCTAGGAGCCATTAACCCACATCGCACATATATTCTGATTTGTCCCTCAATGTTGCCCTTCAGGTGCCATGCTGGCCTCTGTAAGACCAGCCTTGGGAAACACTGAGGAGGACAGTACTTTGCTATGGACCGTTTGGCAGACCTAATTTTCACGGGAGGTGAATACCTCAAGATTGTGGGTTTGTCCACCAATGCTATTTCTCTCCTGACCCTGAGATGAAGTTGAGTTCGCTTTGACATGGTGAAGAAATTAGATCTCTCGGCTGGAAGAACCTGTATGCATTCTTTGAAGACAGGATACAGACTGGTCTTGGTGGGGGAACACGATGACATCCTTGTGCTCTGAACAGACAATTAATTCTTCTTTCAAGAGTATGCAGCCATATTTCATGGATGTTTGGACAAATCCATCTTTTTGTGTTCTAGGCTTAGAACTCACCTAGCTGGCTTTTTATTAAACCCATAAATTAAGGTATTTAAAGCATAGTTAATGTTCTGGGAATATGATTGTCATGATCTAATGGATCTCTCTCTCTCTCTCTCTCTCTCTCTCTCTCTCTCTCTCTCTCTCCCCTCCCTCTGTCTGTCTGTCTGTCTGTCTTAGATTATTAGTGTAAAGCAAGTAGCATATCAGATGGATAATGGGTGTGGGGTTCAAACCTCTGTAGGTCAGTGTCAGCTGTATGCCTTGGGGCTCACTCTGGTCCAATCTGCTCATCAGGTGAAGTATGATGTTATATGCTCACAACAATGCTACACACAGAGGAAACGCCTAGGAAGGGAACACTTATCCTAGGGAAGGAGGGGGGGGAGGAGGAGGAGGAGGAGGAGGGGGAGGAGGAGGAGGAGGAGGAGGAGGAGGAGGAGAAGGAGAAGGAAAAGAAGAAGAAGAAGAAGAAGAAGAAGAAGAAGAAGAAGAAGAAGAAGAAGAAGAAGAAGAAGAAGAAGAAGAAGAAAAAGAAGGCAGCATATAGTGGTCATTAGCATGGTGGCCATTTCTACTGTGCCCCAAAATCTTCACATCAGGTGACTTATAGGCTTTTTTAAGTGTTAAAATAAATAAAACCTTTATGCTCCCACTGTGGATAGATTTTCAATTTCTCCTATTACAGCAGGCAGTAAAACAGATTTCTTAATCTGTCTCCATGTCAGAAAGGTAGGTCTAACCAAGGAATGGGCACATTAGCAGCCGTAAGATTCGTCAGTCACAGCAGCTGGGTGAACTCTCTAGTGGATGTGTGAAAGTGATGAGATTTTATCACGTCACACTGCTTTCCCTCGCCATCTCGCTTCCTGGTTACATCTTTAAAAATAATGCAGTTAATTTTCATGAGCATCTCCAGCCGGAATTAGATATTGTATTATAAATACCTCAGAAGTTGAGGAGGATCTGGTTAACAAAAGCAGATTACTAACCGCCCACGAATCAAAATCCAAACTTAGATACCCATAAAAATCCATCCTGTTCTGTTTCCCTAGGATTAAAGCACGGTGTTGCTGGAGATGTTAGCCGCCTACAGATCTGTGGCTATGGTATCTAATTGCAGCTGGATTTAAACCTTGAGCAGGTCAATGGAAGCACGATGATCTCAGGATAATTTGTCTTTTATGTATTTCTATGGCATGATATATAATCCCTCGCTGGAAGGGTCCTTGTGGGTGTCAGCCTCTGCTCCTGCCTGTAATAGAATAAAGAGTGGCAAATAGGTGATCCTTTATATAAATCTCTTTTTTCCCTGCATAATGTGGGTCAAGGGATGGGCCCACCTTTGTTAAAGCAGGCACAAGGGCATTCAGCACGGAAGCCATTCTGGATTTGCTTCAGTAGTGTCCGCACACGCTTTTGAAATCTCGCCTTGCTGTTGTGGCGGTCTGGAGAGCCAGAGAGGTGTGCTCCTCTTTGCATCTTAAGTCCTGCTTTCTCTGTTCCCTCTTCGGCAGCTGGCGCACCTCAGATTGGGTGGGGGTAAAGAACTTTGAAGAGGTAATTGTGTTACACGGAGCCTGGGAGGATGCAGAACTGAGTTTTATCTGTGTCTGAACCCCTGAGACTCTCTGCTTAAGTGCTGCTGATCAGGCACCCGACAGGGGTTTATGGGAAAGCATAGAGTGGGTTATAGAGTGAAAGCTTTTCTCTCAGCGTCCCAAGGCATGCCTAAGTAACGGACAGGTAGATAGCTCAGTTGGTAAAGTATAGGCCCAATTGGCAGAGTGCATGCAACCGTAGGACCCAAGTCCAACCCCCAGAACGTATGTTAAAAAAATGTCGGGTGTGTATAATCCTAGCTTCACTGGGGAGGTAGACAGGTTCATTCCTGGGTCTCCTGGGTCAGCCAGCAGAGCCTAGTTAGTGTGCTCCTGGTCAGTGAGACCTCGACTTAAAGATTAGTGGAAAGTTCTTGGAACCCAAGGCTGTTCTGTGACCTCCATATGCACTGGCACATGTGCTTGTATGTATACACACACACACACACACACACACACACACACATACACACACACAGACACACAAACACACACATGCACTCACAGAGTCACACACACATATATACAGTCACACACACACAGAGTCACACACATATATATAGTCGCATATACATACCACACATACAACACACACATGCACACGCATGCATACAGAGTCACACATATATATACAGACACACACACACCACACACAAATGGCACACATACACACACATACACAAACACACACATGCACTCACAGAGTCACACACATATATACAGTCACATATACATACCACACACAGAACACACACATGCACACACACACAGAGTCACACACACAGAGAGTCTCACACACACACACCACACACAAATACCACACACACACTTGCACATACACAGAGTCACACACATATATACAGTCACACACACAGAGTTACACACATATATATAGTCACACACACAGAGTCACACATACACACACATAGACACACACACTCGCACACACACAGTCACACACATATATACAGTCACACACACACACAGACACACACGCATGCACGCACACACGCACACTACTTTCTCTGAAGCAGACAGTCCTCATCTTGTAGCCCCTTCTTTCTCCAGCGGCTTTTGGATGGGCCGCACTGAAGGCTCAGGATGCTGTAAGGAGAACAGGTGAGAGTGCGTTTGGTCTGCTTCCCCCAGGCTTGACGCAGCACAGGGGATGGCTCCCCTGCAGCCAGGCATTTCTGCCAGCTTCTGCTCAGCATCCACAGCAGGGTCCCCATGGGGTGGTCTGCAGCAACATCCTAGGAGCAGCAGGACTGAGCAGGCTGAGCCTCTACTCCGTAGCCTGCACAACCACCTCCTTCCTCTCCAGAGGCAAGATGCATGCTCGCTCTGGACCTTGCTGGTTTGATTCCAGATTAGTCTGCTGCTCCTCTCAGGTGGTGCTGCACACACATTCCTCTCTACCTCCTTTCAGCTTAGTTTTCCTTCTGTATAAGGAAATGGAAGATTGTATGCATATAAACTATTGTGGAAGCCAGCCCAAGGGCCCGTGGAAAAGGTCAGCAGCAGTGAAGGAAATGTCAAAGATAGGATAGACAGCTTTTTAGATGAAGTAGAAGCAGAGATACTTAAGGGTAGCTGAGTCCAAGAGGTTTGAGCTCCTAGTTACACAGCTGCATGACCTTGGGAAACCATTACATCTCTCAGGGAAACTTGGTGTCTCATCTATAAGACGGAATCATCGTGCTTGACTACCGTGGTCTTCACAATGATTGCAGTCAATCAATTAGGTAATTAATTTGGTGGAACATGGCTGAAGGGTTGGGCCCTGTGGTAGATGCTGGAATGAGCATGTCTGCTCCCTTGCAGGAGACAAAAGACAATGGAGTTTATGTAACACACGGCATGAGTGACTGCGATCTGAATGAGAGGCCAGAGAAGGATCCCCGAGAACTGTGCATCTGTGATACTGTCCCAGGGCTGGTCCATGGTAAACAAGGTCTTCAGGTTTCTCTCACTCCATGGGCACTTTGCCCAAGGTCAGATGAGAAGGCAATGTCTGTGGCCTCCTGTCTTTTTAATGCAGCAAGTTCATATTGAAGCACCAGGAGGAGGGATTTGCTTTGCAGTTTGCTGGCTTCTTAGTTACCCTTGGCAGGGACACCCTGTCTACCCCTTTACCTCTGTCCATCATTGTGAGCAGGTGGCTAGGGGCTGGCAAAACACCTCAAGTCCTAGAAAGAATGCAGCCATCGGGTGGAAATCTTAATATCATGGCTGCTGGGTTTGAATTCACAGAGAATTTTCTCTGAAGTGCTCCGAGGATTGGCAGTAAATTGGGTTTGGCATGATTCCCCCTCAAGAATGGAAGGAGAACACAACACATTGGTGGCATTTGCTGGACGCACTGGGGATAGGGCAGGAAAGTGGAAACTCACCTCCTGGTCATGTCTGTGCTCCCAGGCCTCACAGTTTAGGGGATGCTTGGACCCTGTCCTTACCGGGCTCCTCCCCCCATCTCCTCCTCCTCAGCAAACCTGGAGTCAGCTTCTGTGGGGGCTTATGTAAGCTCCCCACTGCAGATTGTGGGCTGTGCCTGCTACAGTTAGAGGACTGGCCGAAGCAAAATGCAAATGTGCTTCTTTTTTTTTGCAGATGCAGCATCTCTTTCGCAAAATTAATTTCCTATGCGAAGATCAGAAGTCAAACATTTTAAAAGATTCCTATTAGACTCATCCCAGGCCATCTGTAAAGAGCAGAGGGGAAGGTGGTATCTTTGGGGAAAGTTAACATGTCCTGTGGAGTTTTGCTTGGACCATGAATGTGGTGGGTTAATTTTGGGGTCAACAGTGGACACGGGGAAATATGCACACACCGGTAGGGGTTTGCTTCCTGGTCTCAGGTGAAGGGTCAGCAGGCACAGCGAAGGCTTCTTGAGAAATTATCATTATTTTTACATTCAGTTAAGAATTGACAAACTAATTGCCAAGCCCATTGTCAGGAAGCTGACAGCCCATTAGAGATGATTGCGAGCGATTTCTCCCTATTACTGCTGAGAGAGGGACGCAGCCTCATCTGTGCTCACTGCTGGGGAGAATGCTGGACTCTTGGTTTCTGCAGCTTGGAGCCACAGGGCTCTGTGCTGTGTGGGATCCTGGTTTGTTATCACTCCTAGCCGGGAAGGTGGAGGACTTGTTTATCTGACTGCCTGGGTGAGGCTTTTCCTGTCTCTGCATTTTCTACCTTCTTTCCCTTCCAAACACTCTTACTACCTCTGGCTGGCTCTCAGGACACAGTCAATGGAAAACATAAGAAAACAACACAAAGAGAGAGAGAGAGAGAGAGAGAGAGAGAGAGAGAGAGAGAGAGAGAGAGAGAGAGAGAAACAACACCAACACCTGTAGTCTTTTGGGAGAGAGGGGAAATCTTAAACAGAGAAAGAAAACCTCCGAGATTTTGGTTTTCAGTAGGGTTTAGAAAAAAGCCAAATTTTTCTTTAAAAACAAAACAAAACAAAATGAAACAGAAAACCATTTACTGGAGGTGTCCCAGCAAGTGAGAGAGTTTGTACCACAAGCATAAGGACCTCAGTTTAAATCCCCTGAACCCACATAAACAAACTAAGTATTTATGGGAGCTAGTATGGGGGTTGACAGGAGGCTCTGGGGCTTGCTAACTGCCACCCTTGCCCCAGGCTTAGTGAGAAACTCTGTCTCAAGTGATTAAAGGTGCTAAGTGATTGTCCTGATGCTTGTTCTGTTGTCAAGGCTGGCCCTGAACCCAGAGGTCAGCCACCTCTGCCTCCCAAGTGCTAGGACTAACGGCCTGAGCCACTGCACCCAGCTTACTTTGCACTTATAAATATCAAAATCAAGACTGGACATCAGTGGAATGTCCAGTGCCTTCATTCTAAAAGAGAACAATCCTCCATGCCCCTTTGCTTGCTGGGATTCCACTGTAGTCTTTTGACAGAGCCAGCCAGGAAGAGACAGTGCTCAGAGGTCAGTTCAAAGGCACGATTTCCTGTTGCAAGTCGTACTCTGCTCAGCTTATCCTCTTAGGGGAGAGAAGTCGGGGTTATGAAGGCTTTTCCACTGCATTATATGGCCTTCTGTGTTAGACATCTCTCTCTATATGTGTATACACACATACCATATCTCCCATATATGTGTGTGTATGAACATACCATGTCCCCCATAGATAAGTGTGTATGCACACACCGTGTCCCCTTTATATTTGTGTACTCACACGTACATATATGCATATAAGCAAAGAGGTTCTGGTCCATCTGGAAGATATGCAGGTCACGAAGTCCATTTTAGTGGAGCAATCTCTCATTTTCAAGCCTATTTCTGTGCCAATTGTCTGTGATTTGTTAAATCACGATGATCCAAAGAAATTAGAAGCAATTAAAATCATTGCCAGTCACCTTCCACACTGTAGTTCATCATTCTGGGATCGTTTGTGATAAATCCTTAATAACACCTCCTCTAGGGAGACACATTCCGGGTCCTTTGTTCTTTTACTGGTGGTCAGCACTTGTGGCCACAAAGTTTGTTGCATTCTTTTCTTACCCCAGAACTTCACTGACTTGGTGTCTGGTCACTATATATTGTCGCTTCTTCAACCCCCATTCTCTTCAGAAATGATGTGGAGAGTGTATGCGTTTCTCATGGGCTGTTGGATCACATCCCCCTGCTCACCCCCCACCCCCACCTCAGTGGCTTAGAAGAACTCCAATCCCGTGTAATTCTCCTCTGCAGCCTGAGGTCCAAAGTGGCTCTTGGAGAGCCGTGAGGCTGGCTCAGCAGTTATGAGCACATTCTACTGTGCAGAGACCTGAGTTTGGTTCACAGCACCCACATGCCAGCACCTAACAGCCCATCACTCCAGCTCCGGAGGACTGAGACTCCCCTGGCTTCTGAAGGCATTGCAGTCATGTGCACATGCCCCTCCATTCACAGAAACGTAATTAAAGACAAACCTTTAAGAAACCTGAAATGGGCCTTATACCATCACGGTCCCCTTCTAGGAGACTATGAGCACACTAGAGGTTGGTCACGTCCCACCTTTCCCAGTTTCTAGAAGATGCCCATGTCCCTTGGATGGACATTCTCCCATCTTGCAATCCGTTCCTTTTCAGAGTCTCCTGCCTCTGTCTTAGCAGCATCTGGCATTAACAGACCTCATGGCCTATCTCTTCAGGTTCTCCAGGACACGGCACCACATCAGTCTGTAACAGTTGCACAAGTCTCTTCACTGGGTTGCAGAACCTATTCCCAGGTTCTAAGGATTAGGGCAGAGACATCCTGGGGTGGGTGGGTGGGGAGCAGGAACAATTCTTTTGCTCACCATAGGAATAAAAGGGAAAGGCTTCTTGTAAATGAGCAATACCAACACACATTGGGTGTTCCCTTCCTTGTAGATTTTTTTTGTGTCCCATGTAGGCTTAAAAATGAATGTCTGTTCAACTGTAATCCTTACGATTTATCTCGTGTGTATTGGAAATACACGAACGAGGTTGTATAGGATGAAGTGTTTACCCTTTAACCATCCTTTAAAGGTCACATGGAGAACAGAACTGATTTTAAATGCGTTACCCACATAGAGCAATGAAGATGAGAGAGAAATTGGGTTTCAAGATGACAGGAGCCAGACACAACTGGAAGAGAGTTGGCCAAGATATTAGCTGATTCAGGAAAGTTCTAATCCTACCTTTGAGAGGACACTTGGTTTGATTTATATTTATGTAGTTCACTAATACAAAACAAAACAAAACAAAAGTCTCCCAAACCCTCCTGTCTTCGAAACCATTTTGTCACTAAGTTTGCAATTTGTGTCTCTTTGCGGTAGGCAGGTCCTGAGGCCAAGAGCCGGTGTCTCCCAGGTAAATTCCCTTTCCCGGCCTCTTTGCTGTCAGTGGGTGGCGGTGACTAAGAGCCCACTTTCAGAGATATATTGAAATTCTATATCAAGCTAAAGGATGCCCTGTGATATTCGATTTCTCTTCCAGAACAAACAGACTTGACATGGTTCAAGTATCTGTCCCCTGAATAAAACAAAAAGCCCTTCAGCCAGAGTCACCCATGCTTCTAGGCCTTCCCTGCAGTGGTTCTTAGATTTTCTTGATGGCTGGGCCGGTTTTCATTTCCACGGTAGTCCGTTATTAAGTCAAGGATGCGGCGCGGGGCGGGGGGTGGGGTGGTCCAGGGATCCCAGCTTGGAGAAGCAGGGCACCACCTTCCTGTGTACAGGTATGAAACTTTTCCATGGCCGTTTCTCTCTTTCGCTTTTTGGCACATCCCGCTGGTGAGCGCTGGCAGAGTGGATGGGTAGCACAGAAACAGACCCTCTGTCAACATTGTGCAGTTTCCTTCAGGCAAAACACAACCTTTTCCATCTCCTGTAAAGGACGTAGAACCTGCTGGGCCTGGCACGGCTTAACCATGCTAGCCCGGTACGGACAGTCGCCCGCGCTGGCGCTGCAGCTGGGCTTGACAAGGCCAGAGGACACTCCATATCCACCATGGCCTGGAACAGGACCCAGCGACAATGGCTGCCTAAGAAAGGGAGGGAGCAGGAGGAGTGGCTGAGACCAGCAGGTAGTTCTGGGAACAACAAAAGGGAGTATCAGTCAGTTTGAATTTTCTCCTCTCCTTCCCCCTTCTCTTCCCTGGTTCCCTTTTCTTCATTCATCTCCCCTCCCCTTCCCTTCCTCCTCCCCTTTCCCTTCCACTCCCCTCCCCCTCTGCCTTTTTTATTTCTCAGTCTCCCATCCTGGTTCTCTTTGGTTAGGTCCCTTTCTTTCAAGGGAAAAGAATGCTCTGCAGGTATCTGCAGCCTCTCCTCAGATCCGGCGAATGTCACCACAGAATGAGTTGGTTGATATTTTGTACTTATGGACTTTCAGAAGCATTATCACTGGGGCTGCAAATTCATTAATAATTATCATCAGCAATTACCAAGAGGTGGTGAGGACTTTTGTTGGTGCTTATCAGTGTTTACTGGTTGGACCCTTGGGCTGCCAGGCAATATCTTTTTAATTTGATAGAATCAGAGGAAAGTAATGATTGTGTACACGAGTATGCGTGCATGTGTGCATGTGCGAATGCATGTGTGTGTGTGTGTATGTGTGTGTGTGTAGTTATTCTGCAGCCTTGTGATATTTGAAAAATCTCAGAATAACAGTATCTTCTTAATGGAGATTAAGAATCTTATTAAACATTACTCAGTGGTTTTTAAAGTTTTGGGTGCAGTAAGTCATGGCGACCTTGGTAAAAGAGCAGAACTTCTAAGTCCTATATTCAGAGTTTAGCATTCGGTAGCTCTGGATGACCCCCCCTCAAATGTGCACTTCCACATTTCTCAGGTTGTTAACGCATCAGGGATGGGTTGGTGGCTGGACCCAGATTGGTGGTGAAGCGAACTGCCCTGGGAGCTCTCCACTTGTCCCGCAGCACAGTGCTTCCGGTTCAGTGCTTGTCTCTAGCCCGGGAGTTTTGTTCTCACGTAACCCGGGAAGGAGCCGTTCCACATCTCAGTGTTTCACCTGCATTGCTATTTTCAGAGCGTTGGGTTTCAGTTTATTCCCCGGTACGAGAATCGAAGGATGAACTGAAATCAAATACATTTGTCTGGGAGTGGGATGTCTGTCAGGCATTGATCTCCTTGAGCTGGCGCTCTCAGTGAACGCCTCCCCAGTGAGAATCCCAGTCAGGATTCGAAAGGTTACACGGAATAGGCCTGATTTCTGAGCTTCTCTGGGGAGATCACTTAATTCATAAAGCAAAAAGTGGAGAAAGCCGCCACATACCCACCACTCCCCCTCGTTAAATAACCAGCGCACGGTTCCTGTTAGAGAAGAAAATAACGTGTTGATTAGCGTGTAAGCCAGAAAATACCCCCGAGCGGTGAATCTTTAAAGATGAAATAGTTGCACTTTGGAAGATGGAAAAATGGCAAAATGAAATCCGGGCTTTGCGATGGCTGGGTTTCTACGTGCGCGCTTATGGCATTCAGCCACGAGGGGGCAGCATTGCACTTTGGTTGAAAAACGGTCTGCCAGAAAGGCAGCCCTTTAAAGGAACATAACATCTACGTGAGCAAAGCTAAAAACCAGAACATTAGCAAGCACCAGAAAACCAACAACACAGAACCCAACTGTCTTTGTTATAATGTGCCGTCTTCGCTTCTCCCGTGTACGGAATTTAATATTGTAGTATTAAGACTTTCTGGGCCATATCACGTCAGTTCATAAATACATGCTTAGGGGTGATGGTGGGTACACAGTGAGATTATTTTTTTTCTACCTTCCGCTTTTGTTTGCCTTTCCTTTCTCAGCTTACCATCCTTGCGTTGACCTTCGGTGGACGGCCTCGCAAAGACCTGCTCTCCCACACTCCTTCCTCCAAGGCAGAGCTCAGACCTTCGGTGGACGGCCTCTTGGTGTGGCCGGTGATTTTGTGGAGTTGAGTGGAAGCTGGCTGAGCTTGGCTAGAAAGTTACTCTTTTCCTTTTTGTACAAAACTAGGTTTTTAATTTTCATGGTTCTGGCCCTTCCCTAGGGGTTGTAGCTAGGGATATGCTTTCAGAGGAGTCAAACCATCACTTTGTAGGGAGTATTTGTGTCTTTCAAATGGACCTTTAAGTCACACTGAGGACAAATCCAGTTTAGGGGCGAAGTCCCTTGCTCAGATAGATTCAGGACAGTGAGTGCCTGGTGTTGAAGGTGCATTTATTGAGTGAATGAGCCCCATTTCAACACTCACACCATGATCCCATGATCGATTGACACACCCTTCGCCCACCTTGGATTTTCTTGGATTAGTGACAAATGTGAGACCATACACTTGCCTTTCTTCCTGTCTCTACCATTGTTTGCTTTCTTTCTGGGTTTGCAGAGTCACCGTGACCAAGAGTTTCTTAGGGGAAAAAAAGTTATTTTTGTTCCTCTGATAGTTGCATACAAATTTCCATACAATTATAGTGTTGATCCTGCCTTTGTGCCAGGATTTCACAAAGACCAGGTTAAAGTTTTCCCTCTGCCTGGTGGTTTTACTACTTAGCTTCTTCCTCCCCACCCTTTTCTTCTCTTCTTGTTGGGAAACTTGACTTTGAGCAGGGGCAGAATCATGAACAGGGCAGGGAATAACAGGCAGCAGGAAGATTAATTACCCTCCTTGGAATCTAACTTGACTGGGCAAGGTGAGACAGTTCAATTATGTAATCATGTTGGCAGTCTTGGCTTCCCAGGCCCTGGGTGTTAGGACTACCCTCTTCCTGCATTTTAATTTGTATGAGGAACTCGCTCTGCTCCTTCTAACTCTCCAGTGAACCCTCAGGCCGTGGGAAAAGAGCTGTCAGTTCTGGCGGAGGTGCTCCAATCTCTGGCATCCGCACTCCGACAGGGTTTCTGGGTGGAGTCTCAGAGTCTTGTTGGAAGCCATGGTCGGGCTGCCTGGCTGCGTCTTTTGGGTCATGTGGATTCTCTTTCTCTAACACCCAGCTTTTTGAGGCTTTCTCCTTTGCCTGGAGAAAGGCTCCCCATTGATGCTACAGGTCAGGGAGCCTCATTAGACGGGAATACATTAGAGGTGAGATGTGTAGCAGATCCTTCTATGATGATTGAGATGTTATCATCTGCTGTGTCCAACACGGTGGGCAGTGACCAAATGTGGCCATTAGCACCTGAACCGTGGCCAGTGCAATTAAGGAACAGAATTTTTAATTAGAATTAATGTAAAGTTCAACAGTTATCTATGGCCAATGGATGCTCTATTGGGCAGTGAAAGACTGGGCTGTAACCATAAAGTCCATGGGAGATGCTGTTCTCTCTCTCTCTCTCTCTCTCTCTCTCTGGCTTGATTGTTGTACTATCGTATAAAAGACTGCCCCCATCACAATCTCAATTTTGCTAGTGTTAGCTTTTTTTTTTTTTTACCACACCCTCTTGTTTTTCACTGCCTCTACCCCTACCCCCATATCAAAGATACATCTAAGTCATGAATTACCTTACAGGAAGGGACAGCAGAATGGAGTTTTCATATTCTGCTATGAGTCCTTATCTCTGGGGTTGGTCAATGACTGGAATCCTAGTGAAAGGCACACTGTCCCCAAATGCAATGTCAGGTAGACCAGTTATCTTGGGGAAGGACTGGGTCATCTGCTGTGGTGTTGCCACTAACGCAGCACCCCATTGCCTGGCTGTCCTTGGCACAGGGTTTCAAAGTTGTTTGGAGACTTGTGGCACAGACCGGACCAGGTGAGAGTTTGCCTTTGACAACAAGCTCTTGCAAAAAATGACCTTATAAAACAAATTATGCCCTAAACTATGCACAAGAAAACATAAACATAGGTGCTAGGAGCATAGTTAATTGGGTAAGCACACAAGTTTGATTCCCAGAACTCAGGAGAAGAAGAAAGTGGGTGATGGGGGCACATCCTTGTAACCCCAATTCTGGAGAGTCCGAGCAGCTCCCTGACCCACATATGTACGTGTGCACGCACACATACTCAATGCACACACACACATGTGCACACACATTCACATGCATATAACACACATGCACACACATTCACATGCACACACACATGCACACATACTCATATGCACACACATGCATACAACACACTCACATGCACACACATTCACATGCACACACACATGCACATACAGTCACATGCTCACACACATGTACATACATACACACACTCACATGCACACACATGCACACACACATGCACATACATTCACATGCACACACATGCACACGCACACTCAAATGTACACACGCACACACACACACACACACACACACACACACACACGCACGCACGCACACAGCAGGTATAGGACATGAAAGACAACAGGACTTAGGATGAAGACGGAACTATCGCATTCCCCCATTCTAACGAGGGAGAAATGCGAACTACCCCTCATTTCCCATACTCAAGCCTTCTTCATTCTCTGACTGATGCCATCACTCATACTTCTGGCCCTGGGCTCTGCAGATCTCTGCTAAAATTCCACAAACAAGAGGCGAGAACAGCAGCAGAAACCTCGAGTCTGTAAAAATCCCTCTCTGGCTCCTGTGGTTTACCGTGCTAGCTAATTTGAGCTGTCCCAGTGAGCGCCCAGAGTGACAGAAACAACAGCCAATCTGCTGTTGTACAAGCCAGTGCATACAGCCTGTTTGCTAACGCCTTGGAAAATGTCTGCAGAAATGCAGCTCACAGGGACGGTTCCTTAAATTAAGCTGGGTTTGTAAAGAGCCCGTTTACTGCCTGATGCAGCACTGACTCCCGTGGCAGAGCGGAATTTGAGGCTAGATGCCAGTGAGTAGAAAACAGCGTGGGTACCAAACGGTGAGCCTGAGTGGCAGGAACAAGACTGTTAGAACTCAAGGCTTCCTGGGATCTAAGGGACAGGAAAAATCCAGAAGGATTCGTCTTGAGACAGTGCACAGATTGGTTGTCCAGGAAGGCTGGTATGCCGAGGATGAAGGATGAGAGAGACTGGAAACAAGAAGGGAGGGGAATCCTATTTTACTGTTTGATTTCCTGAAGGTTGAAAGCAAGTCACTGAACCAGATGACCAGACAGTACTGAGTCTTACCCTACTACTTCCCTGTTCGCTGTTGAGCTTCAATTCTATAAATAAAACATTAGCAAGCAAACAAGCAAAGCCTGCACTCACATGTTCCTCCCATTAGGAGAAGTGTTTGCCAGTCACGAAAGGAACGTCTTAGACTCACTAGTACAATCGCCTTCACGTTTCTTGCAGAAAAATTAAAATGCAACAAGAAGGTGGTTCTCTTCGTATCCTTGCCTCTGACCTGGCCTCCCATCCCAAGGCAACCTCTTCCCGTTTTCTCTGGAGACAGAGAGATCATGGCTGGCTGACGTCTAATTGCAAAGCTTGTTATACATGTCAGGGACCGTTCTAGGCACGCTTTTCTAGAGGAACGGAGCTGAAAGAACGTAGGTTTGTTATTACAGTAGATTTGTTAGGTTGGCGAGAAGTCCAACGATGGCCGTCGGCCATGCTTGGCTGCCTGCTGGGAGGTGCCTGCGTGGAGGGCAGGTGTGCCCGCTTCAGGTAATATCCTTCTGGAAACTTCCTCACAGCCCCACAGGCATGCCTTAGCTTCAGGTTGGTAACCTGAACGAACCCTCACAGAGACTCTCCCTTTGATGGACTCTAGAATCAACTTAAGAGCACAGCCCTTAGGGACAGAGCACTGATTCGGATTCTTAAGGGAGGGCCATAAGAAGCCCAGGGGGAGGCACAAAAACGTTAAAATGTTAGGGTTCAGACCAAGTCATCCAGTAGACCGGGATCTGCTAGTTAAAAACTTCCCCCAAACACAGTTTATAGACTATCTTCTATCTACTCAGTTGGAAATTAAAAGTTAAAGAGTTACAGGGTGTTTGCGTCTTGCCATGAGTGAAATATGATATATATATAAATATATTATATATATATATATATATTTATATTTATGAGAAAATTCCAAAATATGAATATGCCTGAGAATTGGTTCAGTTGGGAAGTATATTTGAGCCCCGAGTCCCTCTATGCTGGAGTCTACTTGTGCATTCTATCCTTTCTCCTAAGCGGGAGGCTATTGTAGGAGTCAGAGGGCGGAATTAAAGCGTAAGCCACCAGACAGAGGCTTACTCACGTATGAGTGTGATGTGGGCGAATTCCTCTCCAAACCCCAATGTCTCTCACATGGGAAGTAGCTACAAATATTGCTCCTCACGGAGTTGTAACTATTAAACGAGACAAGGCGTAAAATGCGCTCAGCAGAATTGCGCTCAGTGCGCATGACCGTCCTTCCGAAGGCTTTCTCTTGTCGCGGAGCAGAGAACCATCCGCCCTCCGCAACGCCCCCGTGTTTTCTGTGTCTGCTGCTGTGTGTGTAGAAATAGTTCTTAGTAATGTCCAGGTTTGTAAGCTCTAGCCATCTTGTATATTTTCTGGTGTTGCGGGCGCAATTTGTAGGAGGGTCAGCAGTGCCGTATTTCAGGGCTGAGGTGGATGGCTGTGGGTCAGCACGGCTGTTGGAACCTGCTAATGACAGAATGGTAAGTTACTGTAGTTTTCGAATGGTATTTCAACCCTGAGCAATCCTGGGGAGAAAACACTTACTTTGATTCAGCCTTTCAGAGAGGTAGGTTCCAGGAAGGTGTGAGCATGAGTCCAGCTTGTCACATGGTATCATTAGTCCGCGAGTGAACAGGAAGCAGGACAGGCTATTTTTTTTTTTCGGAGCTGGGGACCGAACCCAGGGCCTTGCACTTGCTAGGCAAGCGCTCTACCACTGACCCAACCTCCAGGGAAGGCTATTAAACCTCAAGGTCCACCCCCAGTGACGTATCTCTTTCGCAAGACTCCACTTGCAAAAGGTTCCATAACCTTCGCAAACACGCAAACCTATTGGGGACATTTCACAAAGAAACCCTAACAGTATATAAACCAGCATTTCTGGATTGTGCCCACGGTTTACTGAGCCTTATTCTTGATCCTTGCCGGGCAGTACAGGATGGAGAGGGGACCCCGTGGGAGTTGAAACACATCGCAATCAAGGACAGGCAATCACGACCCTAATGAGGGGAGAAGAATTAATCCAATAAAAACCTATTAGAATTGACAGTACAAATGTAAACAGGTCCCCGGTGAGAAATCCAATGATGTCGTCTGCACTGCCACATCCGTTGACACACAATGTAACCGATCACGGAAGGCAGATGCTCACAAGGTCTCCACAGAGCTGAGGTGGCACTTTGTACTGTCCCTAGCCTCATTTTGTATCAAACCATGGACCCGGTAGTTTGGGATAACGTCAAAGGGATAAACCTTTTTTTTTCTTCTTCTCAGATTTAGCAGAAAGGGCTTGAGATAGCCATTGCTGGGCATTGGATTTGTTGCTAATTTCCAATGGAAATGGATCTTCACTCAGAATTGTTTTTTTCTGAGGTTTTTAGTATATCATGATAAATACGTGTGTGTGTGTGTGTGTGTGTGTGTGTGTGTATGTGTGTGTGTGTTTATGTGTGTGTGTATGTGTGTATTCATTCATGCCATGGGGTGTCTGTGTGTGTGTGTGTGTGTGTGTGTGTGTGTAGGTGTGTGTACTCACTCTTGCCATGGTGTGTGTTTATGTGTATGTGTGCATTCACTGTGGCCATGGTGTGTGTGTGTGTGTGTGTGTTTATGTATGTGTGTATGTGTGTATTCACTCATGCCATGGTGTGTGTGTGTGTGTGTGTGTGTGTGTGTGTGTATGTGTGTGTGTGTCTGTATGATAACTTGAAGGAGTTGGTTCTTGTCCCACATGTGGGACCCGGGTATGGAACTTTGGTCATCTGTTTTGACATCAAGCACATGGACTTGTTGAGCATCTAATGGGCCAGAATCTACCGTTTTATGTACCTCCTGTGGAATCACAGTATGTCTTCAAATGTTCTTGGCAAGTGCTTTACTGGCTGACCTATCTCCCAGGCCGAACATGCTTCTGAGAGTGGAAATTTCCCTTCTGTGAGAGCAACACGATTTTCAAGACTTCTTCATCGGGTTAAGCTGTAAGTGACTGGTTGTTTTGGCACACGTAGGCTTCCCCCGACAGCACCGAGTCTGCATTTGTCAAGGATTATTACCAAAAGGAATTAGGCAGTGTGGCTCTTTAAGGTCATATCACAGTAACAATTCCTGGGAAAAAACCACCTACTTCATTTTCTTTTAGTGCTTTAGATTAACGTCCTATTTTTCTTTCCTCAAAAAAAAAGAGAATAAATCTGAATATTGGCCTTACATGTTAACAATCTCTAGTTGACTAGTAATGCTGCAGATTTGTTTCCCGCTAGCATTTCGGTAGAGCGCTTGCCTAGCAAGCGCAAGGCCCTGGGTTCGGTCCCCAGCTCCGAAAAACAAAACAAAACAAAACAAAACAAACCCAAAAAACAAAAAACAAAAAACAAAACTGTTTACCTAGTTTATCATCTTTCTTCAAAATTTACCACATTTTTATTCATTTTTATCTTATGCACACACACATGCACAGGCGTGTGACATGTGACGTGTGCATTTGGTATATGTGGTGTACGCTCATGTGTGTGTGCAGAGGTATATGCCGCCACATTTGCCCAGGCCAGAGGAGGCCATTGGATGCCCTATGCGATCACTTTGGAATAGGGTCTCACATCGAAACTAAGTTGGCTGGTCAGCCAGGCCCACATGATCCCTAACCCTGCCACAGTTCTGGGTTACAGGAGCATGTGGCCTCTCCTGGCTTTTAAGGGGGCCTGGGCCAGCATGAATGTACTACACAGATGAACATGACCTTGAACTTCTGATCCTCTGTCTCTCTCGTGCTGGGATAATAGGTCAGGGTCCCAGCACCCCTGGTGGTCAGCATTGTGGAAGGAAGTGAAGGCTGGGCACACACTAGACCAGCTCTCTACCGTCTCTGCTGCACAGGCAGCCCATCCTTAGCTCTTTGTAATGGAAGTTCGTATACAAAAGCAAGGGTCTCATTGCTTCAGCACAGGGGCTTTTCAGCTGTAGGTTTTATGCTCGGGGAATCTGCATGAAGGTTGTAATAGGCCCAGAATGCTGTGTTCTGGTCCTGGTCATAAATAAGATCTTAAGTACAAACACCATAATCACTTTTGCCAACATGTCTAGATTAAGGGTTGGGAATAATGTAAATTCAAGGTCACTTAAAAGATATTAATTATTATTGCCACGTGCATGTGATGTGTGTGTAGCACATGCCTGCCACAGAGTGCTCGTGACGGTCAGAAGGCAATTTTGTGGGATCTGTTATCTCGTTCTGCCTTGATGTGGGCTCCAGGGTAAAATCTGGACCATCAGGCTTACGTGGTTATTGGTGTTTATCTGAGGTGGGATTTAGTTTATAGCTCAGGCTGGCCTTGAACTTCTGGTCCTCCTGTCTTCGCCTCTCACGTGCTGGGACTTCAGATATGCACTATTACAGCTGGATTACACACATGCAGTAAGTATTAGGGTTCTAGCCTAGACTATTAGGGTTCTAACATTAGGGTGCTCACATAGTTCTGAACTATATCCCCTACCCAGGCCCCGATATTTTCATGTTTATATCTTGGAGACCCGACAAGCAGTTCCAAGTGTATTAGAAAGTCAAATTTTTTCCTTTGTGTACCTGGAGACAAGAGTGCTGATTTAAATAACACAGAGTCTAAATATAATTTCTTAACCAAGAGGGAACCTCTTGCTGACTGTGCTCATCGGAGCTTTGTTGCCTTTGTCCCCCATGATTAAAGCACTCCGATGTGCTCACCTTGGTGTCTCTCCTGTGTTTTGTGCCCCTTGTCTTCTGCAGCCCGTTGGATGGAGAGTATAAACACATTTATTCCCAATCCCAGCCTGTTCCGCTTCCCTTTTGATCTCTCTCCTGTTTCATCATTAATTCTGTAATTTCCCCTTTTTCCTGTCAAGCCTTTGCGCCAGGAGCAGTCGTGGGCAGCTCGCAGCCACGACCTTTCTGCCTCATCTTCTTTTGCAGAAGCACTTAAAATAGTAAACAGCCGAGCTGAGAATTCCCAGCCGTGCCCACTGCCGGCCTCCTTCCACATGCCTGCAGGCCTGCTCAGTGGCAACTCAGGCACGCGTCAGCGCGCAGGCCCCTGGCGCACCGTGCGGTGAAGTCGGTGGCCTTCGTGTTTTTAGTGCGGGGCATACCTGGGCGTTTCTGTGCGTGCTGGGATTTCCTGTGACCTTACCTTCTCAGACGCTGCGGAGAAGGGGGAAGCTTTTGTGCTGCATAGGACAAAATCCAATGACTTCTGAAGAACAGAAGTGAGCCAAGGAAGAGGAAGAGGGTAGCACACAGGGGTCAAAGTGGCAGCGTGAAAGTTTTTGGGTTTCTTTGTGAGAGAGGAGCCTCTGAGGAGCAACAGCTTTGTGCTGAATGAACACTCAGAAGTGGAAGGTTCCCGACCTCGGGCTCTGGACGGCCTCTGGCCTAGAAGCTTCTACAGGCCTGCCATTTTCTCTCTGACTTCTGAGGATGCCCAGAGCCTCCCCGTCATGGAGTGCTTGTTGCCTTCAGCCTCTTTGGAATAGTCAGCCTGCCATAAGGGTGAAACTCAGCAGCAAGTGGGAGGCCATCCTCCCGGCCTATTGTCCCGCTGTGGCCATGGGTGTGACTCAAGGCAGCTTGGAGGCTCACATGTGAGACCCCATATGAGGTCTAAGATTTCTTATACTAATTAGCCAATCAGCCCTCTCTACCCTGTTTTTTATGAAGATCAGCACCACGCTCTCAGGACTGAGGGAGGAGGTATTCTCTCTATGGTTAGCATCTTCTCCAGCTTCTGAAGACTTTGTAAAAAAGTAAGTATAGGAAAGAAGCACAACATGACGGGATGCAGCCTGCTAGGAAGAATACGAACCAGAGACCACGTGGAAACAAAAGCCCACTCCTTTACTCCATCCCGTTGCTTAATCATCCAATCAGTCTCTCACCAAACGTTTTCAGTACATGTTCGATGTGCTCAGAATGGCACTAATTGCTAAACCGATAAATGAAACCTGAAGATATAAAAAGTCTTTAGGGACTGTGGTGTATCCTTAGGGATAGAGCACTTGCCTATCACGTCCAAAGCCTGAGTTTGATCCCTAGAACCACTGAGATCGACACAGTGCCCAGTCTTCTGGGGCAAGGTCCTTACTGAACAAATAAAGTGGGGCATGCTTCTGGGCCGTGAATGACAGGAAATTCGGGTTCCCTAAGGACGCTGGTAGCATGGACCTGCCCTGCCAACGTCACCTTCCTTTGCCACAGCTCTGGCCTGAGCTCTTTCCTCACGTCTTCTCTGTGAATGTGCTCTGGCTCCGGGTGGTCTGGTTCACCCCAAAGCATAATGTACCTTCTTTTTTCAGTGTTCACAGTGGCTCTTGTGAGGTGGGGTGGAGGTGGGGGGAACAGGTCACAGTCACATTTTAGAAGTAACTGTGAGAGACCGCTGGGCCCAAGTGAACGGTGGCGATTGCTGTCCCAGTCCTGGCCAGTGACCATCTATGCCTGGGGTGCATTCTCCTTCATCCTTACCCTTACCCTTCATCTGTGGTTTCGTCCACAGCCTCAGGCCCTGCATCCCTGGGGAAGAACAAAGAAGACTTTTTAAGTGAGATGGCGAGGCTGTCTCTCTAGGGGTGCTCTCTCTTTTTTCATATCAGGCTTCGGGCATTTTCTTTGCAGATTAAAAAGTATACTACAGTGTTTCCCCAAATTGAGAGAGAGAGAGAGAGAGAGAGAGAGAGAGAGAGAGAGAGAGAGAGAGAGAGAGAATCCTCCCCCGAAGATAAATTTTGCTATACAACCCAGAATGCAGAAATAGCCGTGGGCAGCTTTTAAAGGAGCAGCCTGCTTCCTAATTAAGACAACAGGGCCCTCATCACTCTCTGAGCATCCTAGAAGACAGTGAGCAGACCAACTCTGCAGGAGAATGTCTTGAGTGTCGTGATGGGGACAGGCATGTGCTTGGTGGGTCTGTACAAGGAGCACAGGAGTCTTATCTCCCGATCCATGCATTAGGCACCACAGAATTTCTTCCTTTTTAAAACTTACTAATATCAGTGGTGTGTGTGTGTGCATGTTGTGTGTGTGTGTGTGTGTGTGTGTGTGAGAGAGAGAGAGAGAGAGAGAGAGAGAGAGAGAGAGAGAGAGAGAGAGAGAGAGAGAGATGGGGAAGGGTTTGTGCATGCCACATTGCTCAAATGGAAGTCAAAGTTCGTTCATCATGGAGTTGGTTCTCTCCTTTCCCCTTTATGTGAGTTCCAGGGCTGTCCCTGAGGCACTCCTTCACTGGTGTTGGAACCTACTTTGTCAAGATTTCAACTCAGGTTGTATGGTGTATCAGTCAGGTTCTCTGAAGGAACAGAACAGACAGAATCGTATATTAGAAGGTGATATCTTAGAGGGATTTGCAGGCTGTGGCCTGGGTAGTCTAATAACAGCTGCCTCTCGCTGCTATAGCCCATGAGACTACATGTCCCAGTAGTCTCAGTCAGGTACTGGAATACAAGGGAGGGCCTAGAGGAATGCTAATTTTTAGTCTGGGTTGAGACCTTGACCCAGTGAAGTAGCTTCAAACAGCAGCGAAGGAACGCTTCAGTGACAAAGTAGATGAACTTACCAGCAAGAGAGAAGGCAGGCAGGAAACAAGCAAGAACTTCCTTCTTTCATATCCTTTTATGGGTGTAGTCGGCCAACAAAAGGTGTGGCCCAGATTTAGGGTAGTTCTTCCATTTCAAATGACAGTGACGGAAATCCCTCACGGGAGTGCTCAGATACTTAGGTTTTAGTTCCAGATGTAATCAAGTTGACAACCAAGATCAGCCAATCCACGCTGCCACGCACTTTTGCCAACTAAGATACCTTGCCAGTGTCATCTTAGACTTCCTTGAGTTAAAAAGAGCAATAGACAGCCAGCCAAGGGACCTCACCTTTAAAGTAGGAGGGGCTGGGTAGCACAGCTAATTTCCTGTACTTGCCAGGGTCCTAGAACACTGTCAGTCGACTGATGTCAACCAATACAATCACTAGCTGAAAGAATGAATGGTGGAGATGGATACTGGGGTCCAATGCACATAGTAGCCTCCATCCCATGCATCCAAGTCTGGCCAAGGAGGCTGCGTCACTCTCATAGGCTCAACATGAGGTCTTGAACTGAACCTCTTCTTTGCTATCCGACAATGCAAGGCTGGTTTTAAAATGAGGCAGATTCCAGAAACGTGGTGAGGTATGAGCGAATGTGGAGCTAGGGTGATGTGCCTGGGATGCTTCTCTCGGCCTCAAGAGACAAGGGTACTCCTACAGTCTGGGAGGGAAAGGTTTACAGAAGGGGTCATCTCAACGTGAGCTGTCCCTCCGACATGGGGGAAGCTGAAAGAGAGTCTCCCCTCTAAAACACTGGGGCAAACAGGAGCACTAAGGACTTGGACCAGCTTCTTCTGCTTCAACCTTGTGTAGCCTCTAACACTAGGTTCCATTCTTTCTCAAGCAAATGCACTTCCCTTCTTTCCATATAAGCTTCTCCTCCTCTTTCTCCTCCTCCTCCTCTTCTTCTTCCTCTTTTTCTTTTTAAAGTACAAATAAATATTCTTGCTAGGTATACTGATACAAGAGGCAAAGAGATCTCTCAGAATTTGTGACCAGACTGGTCTAGTTAGTGAGTTTCAGGTCATCCAGGGGTACAAAGTGAGACTCTGTCTCAAAAACAAAACATAATGCAAAACAAAACAGTCAAATAGAGCAATCTCCAACTATTCTTTTTTTTTTTTGAGATTAAAAAAATACATTTCCTATGGGCATTGACGTGCGTGCGTAAATTGTAGAGAGGACAACTTGTGGGCGTTGGTTCCTTCTTTTCACCATGTGAGTCCTGGGGATTAAACTTAGGTCATCAAGTTTGGTGGCAGGGTCCTTTACCTATTGACCCATCTCACAGGCTCAGGTCCTGATATTCTGAGCCCTGTATAACTTCTGGGCAACCACTGGACTGACCACTTGGCTTAGAGTGAGAATTCAGCTGGGTGTAGGGTATCTCCTTACAGGAGACGTGGGTCCTGAAAATGCAGGCTCTCAGGTATAATTAAGGATATCATTGAAAATGAGGGCCTTGCCTGGCTAAAAGGCAACAGCTGTGATCATAGTGGATGTGAGCGACAGTAGTGCTTGCTGAGTACCTATCCTACCCAGGTACTTGACTCTCTACACCGAGCATCACCAGGGAGTCACATCTCTATTAAGAACAACCTTGATTAAGTTCGCCACCTCTGTGTATCACTTCTGTTAAACTAGAAAAATTTTTGCAAAGCTTTGAAAATTAAGCTAAGGTGAAACCTCTGTGGGGAACAGTTGTCACAGCTGGTGGAATATGTCAACTATTAAATAACAACCCTCCAGAAGGCAGTGAAGCATAGAGCGTGGTGTCCCACCTAGGCTGGATATTCCTATCCAGAATCTAATAGACAGAGTGCAGACGCTCAGTCGGAATGTGAACAGACTAATACTGTTTCAAGGGTTTATGAACTCGTAATTTAGCCTCTGGATTTCTGCCGTCATCCTTCTCCTCTTGGTTTTCTCATGCTCGCTCCAACAATGAAAATAAGATTATCAAGAACCTTCCACTTTGGTTGACAGATTCATTGCAAGGAGCCCAGGCTTTTACTACAGAGCACAATTAGGAGTCAATGGGACTCAGTGGAACTATAGGATTTGATGCAGTTGAGCCTGGCAGCTGTTTGGTTGTCTGGCCGTCTCGTACCTCCTCTTCTGGGAATTTCATTTGTACAGACAAAGCTAACCAAAGAGGCTCTGGCTTTGATCGCTCTTCCTTCGTGAAGTCATAATAGCCCAGGTGAGCGAAATAGGGCTTCTCTTTGTGGCTCTGCGAACACCCCATTCCATTGCCGAAATGAAAATGACAACCTCAATTGTTCAAAGGGGCTGAAGTCTGCCTCCTCTTACATGGTGTTCGTGGAGGGAATGTACTGACAAGAGCTAATTAAATTATGACCTTTCTGAGCTGGGGAGATGTCTCAGTCAGTAGAGTGCTCGCCATGTAAGCATGGAGAGTGAGATAGATCTCCAGAACCCAGGTGACAAAGCCGGGCATGGTGGTGTGTGCTTGTAATCTCAGCGCTGGGGAGGAGGAGACAGAAGGCGCCATTGGATAGTTAGCTCAGCCGAGTCAGCTCTGGGCCAATGAGAGATCCTATCTCAAAATATAGGATGGACGTCTCCTGAAGAATGACGTTAGAGATTGCCCTGACCTCCACACATGTGCACTTACAGTCTAGGGACATCTTTAAAGGTACATACACCCACGCCCCTAAAAGTATACACTTATAACTTAGACAAAGCCAAGTTGAAATCATTGTTGATATCAATCAGAAGCATTCCTTTCTCAAACTTTAGACTTGTGGAAATCCTCTTTTTAATGGTGACCTTCATAGTCCTGCTTGTCTAGTTAGTAACAAATACATTTGTATTTAAAGGTGACACACATTTGCTAGTTATTATGTTGATCAGATATAAATACTCTAGTGTTTCACACTTCCACTGTTACCTCTGAGCATCTCTCTGATGTATCTTATGCATGCCCGTGAACTCAGGTGGTCATCTGCTCTGTGACATCAGTTGGAACCCATATTACCTGCTCCAGCCTTTGCCAGGTGTTCTGATTCCACCAGACACGTCTATTTATGTCCCAGGTAGCAGATTACCAGAGCCCTGGAACGACCAACTCCCTGTGCTTCATCTTCATAAAATATAAGACGAAATGAATTCTTTCAGTTTCAGCTGAGGTTTCATTTTTTCCCCCTAAGAAGTAAGAATGTGCAGTTAATGGACACTCTACTCTTTTCCCTTGCCACTGGCTGGTTAGGCTTCTTCTTACATTGATTTCCTCCCAGAGTTCCCCCAGTCTCTCATGTAGAAGAGGGGGGTCTTTGTGCTGGGAATTTATGTGACACACTTGTGTCTGAGACCTGGCAATGGACTGGAGGAAGAACAGCATCTGTAAGGAGCTGAATGTGTCCTCTCTGGTTCATATGCTCAAGTCTTCTTGGCTTGTGCACCTCACAGTATATATAACTGTATTTGGAGACAGGGTCTTTTCAGAGGTAGTTAAACCAAACCTAAGCTGTTAGGGTGTGCATTAATTCAATTAGACTTTAGAATAAGAGTGACAGAGACAGACTCATAGAGTGAACATGCCAACACAAGAAGATGACAGACTGAATCCTGAAAGCCAAGGAGAGCATCTGGACACTTACGGCCCTCAGAAGGAACGAACACTATTGCCATCCTGATTTAGGCTTCGAGCTTCTAGCCCTAGAGCCATGAGTTGGCAGTTTCTGTTGTGTTTGTTCAAAGAACTCCAAAACAGAAACAAACGATATCCCAGAATGACACTTGTACTGGGACAGTCCACCGAGAGTCTGACTCTGCTTGAAGGAGTGGGGACTGCCCCCTCTGGATTGTGTGACATCTGAAAAGTGCAGGGAGGTTGGAGGATTCCCAACGTCGAGGTATGCCTTCAAGAGCCGACAGGTGGTGCTTCTTCAGGGAAGTGAAGCACAGACAAGAATGTTGGGGAGAAAGATCTGGAACACAGGAAGATGCTGTGACTCAGGAAGGTAGGAGCTGAATGAGAAGAAAGATTCTAGGGCTGTGGGCTCGAAGAAACTGAGGAGGAGGCTGTTTATGGAGGTGGGGAGAAAGGCTGGAGCTGTGTGCTTACCACCGAGGAGGCGCATAGGCACCTGTCATGGGAGGAAAGTCATGTCTACTCATAAGGAAGTCCAGAACAACCAAGGTCATTGGTAAGCCCAAACACTTGCATTTCTGACCCATGTATCTGTAAATCACCCCTGACTGAGAATATATGGGATTTTAGTGTCTAAAGCAAGCGTCGACCTATAAGAAATAATGTTAAATGGCTCCAGAAGTCAGTGGTAGTGGCCCAGGGAGACAGGTAGGTCATTATGCTGACAATACAATTCTGCTGAATGAACAAGAGGATACAGCTTCCACAGGAGCCATTTACTTGGTACGCTTATTAATTTCCAACGTGCCATTCTGGGATCTTTCCCAGAAATGTCATCCATGACCCCTGGGAGGAATTTTTCCAAGCAGGTGTCACCACTTTGTTGCTTAGAGAGGAAGCTTCCGAAAGCTTCAGGAGTTACATTTGCTGTACCAGGCATCCCAGGCAGAGGCAAGAACGCCCAGCCTCTGAGAGATGGTAGAAAACGTTATGCCTGAAATGTGGAAACAATTGAAGCAGTTGCTCCGCTGGTTCGTGAATGTAATCAGACCTCCTCGCAGAAAACACTGCCTTAGGTTTCCTGGGCTTAATACGGTAGAGCCATGCCTTTCAAACATTTTCAGCTGCAAAATCCTTTTGAATGAATTCTCAGGGACGACTCAGGATGTCAAGACAGATGGCAGGCCAGCACCTTTGGTAGAAGCACAAGGCCAGGGCTCAGTGCCTACTCAGCCTTATCCCCGTCCAGAGGTTTTGGTGGGATGTCATTTGAACAGTGTACAGCTTAAAATTCACTTGGAGTGGATGACATGTTAGTCACTGCTCTGCTGCTATAGCAAATAATGCAGACAAATCATCATAAAAAAGGTAAAGGTTCATTTTGGCTCACGGTTTGGGGGTTTTGGTCTAAGACAGGATGTCACAGCAGGAACAAGTGGTAGAGGAAACTGCTCAGCTCCTGGGAGCTGGGAAGCACAGTCAAAGGAAGACAGAGGGACTGAGGTCCCACAGTCCTTGTCAAGGTCATGTCTTCAATGACCTGACCTCTTCCAAACTAGGCCCTGGGTCGCCAGGTTTCTACTATCTCTATTTTACTGGAGATAAACAGAGGCCAAAACTTGAGCACGTGGACTTTGAAGAGTATTTTAAGATTCAAACTGTAGCCGGGTGGCTTGCTTGTTAATTGGCCACGTTGAAGCGTTGAGTATATCGGAAAACTGAGAACAACTGTAGATATTTGAGGTTGGACTAACTTAGTTGCTCTATTATTTAGGGTCCTCTCTTATGGTACCAAGGATCGAACGTAGGAACTTGACCATGTGAGGTGGGTGCTTTGCTACTGAATGGCAGTGATTTCTCTGGCCCTATTTAAACCATTATAACAAACCGTCTTACTATTTAACAGCTACCGACAGCATCTCATAACTTTCCATTTCGTCGGAGGTCATCGGAAGATTGTTTGTCTCTGATCTGGTTGTAGGAGGCTGAGGTGGGCCTGGAGGATTTGCTTCCTAAGATGGCTTAACTCCGACTAACAAATTGGTGTTCACTGTCGATGGGGATCTAGCGTTGGATTTGATCCCTGGTTTGTTTTCAAGTAGTCTCTCCTCGGGGGGCGGGAGCTTCTACTTGCCTCGCAAATGGATTCCAGGAATGAGTGTTCCAAATGACAGACAGTGGGAGCTGCCAGTTTGGCAAGATCTTGTCTTGTAAACCGGCACAGTGTCTGTCCTATAGAGCTCATTTCACCGACCAAAGCAGTGTGACGGGGGAGATAGAGTCCAGTTCTTCTGAGACAGCTCTTACATAATTTCTGACCACCAGACTCCCCAGCCCCTTCAGTCTTGTAATCGACCGAGTCCAATCAGTGTAGGGGCTGGAATGCTGAGCAGTCTTGACAGCTTGGCCTTGTGCAGGCCTCACACAGATAACCACAGCCACAGAGAGGTCATCTTCAAGCATGACAAGGTATGCTCTCATTTAGTTGTTCTGGGTTTCTACCCCACCACTCTCTTTCATCTCCCTCAAGAATGCCAAGTTTCTGTGCTGTCATCACTGTGTGCCAAGCATGACACCGCCACTTTCTAACACATACACATCATTTCTTCTACACTCTGTCACTTAAGAGACATTTAAATGGTGCCTACTTCATGTGCTAGACTACCAGGATCAGAAAGCCTGGGAACCCACCTTATTTTTTCCTTTATTGGATATTATTTTATTTACACTGTAAATGTTGTCCCCTTTCCTGACTTCCCCTTCAGAAACCTTCTATCCTATCCTCCCTGCTTCTATCAGGGTGCTCCCTCACCTAGTCACCCACTCTCTCCCACCACCCCACCCTGACATTCTCCTTCTCTGGGGCATTGAGGCAGAGCATGAACAGTTGCTCGCAGAGACTGGACAGCACTGGGTTTGCCTAGGAAAGTTGCTTTTGGGGCTTGGTGGGAATGTGATGCAGATAAAAGGAAACCGTGGGAGAATGATGAGCAACGAAAAGGATGCCCTTGGCTTGTCTGCTTCTGAGTGCTCTCCACTCTCAGCCCTCATCCCATGCTGCTCCTCCAGTGCATTATCTCCATGCCCATCTAAGATCCTGGTTCCCTTCTTTATGCTGTCTGAGCACTCTACTTGTAGGTCTGCCATTCTCTCTTACACACAGCAGTTGATTATAAACTCATTGAAAGTGAATTCCAAATCTTCATTATCCCATTTTTCTCTCCAGGGTCTGGAGCACTCGCAGGCAATAAATAATTTATTATCTGCTCAGTGTAAGTATGATATGTGGTGACGCTCTTAGGTGATTGGTGGTGGAGGGAACGAAGTTTCGCTTGTGAGCTGGTAACTAGATCCTCTCTCTGTGTGTTGCTGAGCAGTGTGTCTAGCACATAAATCCCACCCTTTAGTGTGTGCGTGTGTGTGTGTGTGTGTGTGTGTGTGTGTGTGTGTGTGTGTATTTAGAGGCAGCATCTCTCACTATTGTGGAGCTCACCAAAGAGCCAAGTAGGTTAGGCCGGCTGGCCAGCAAGCTCTAGGCGTCCTCTTGTCTCCAAGATTATAGACATGGAGCACCATACTTGCCATTTTCACATGAATTCTGGGAACTGAACTGAGGTCCTCATACTTGGTGGCAAGCACTATATTGAGACATCTTCCCAACCTGATTCCATATATTTTTAAAGCTCTGGATTATGGAATATATCCCCATACTTGGCATTTTTACATGAATTCTGGGGATGGACCTCAGCTCCTCATACCTTGTGGCAAGCACTTTACTGACTAAAATATCTCCCTAGCCTGATTCCGTATAGTTCCAAAGCTCTGGTGCAAAAATATTGAAAACTTTTGCTTCATCTGAAAATCAAGAGTTAGTCTGTATTCACAAAGCTAAAATGTCTCTCACTGGCACTGGTGGATGGCTAGAGACATGGAGACAATTCTCCTGGCTACCTTTCTTTGTCTAGTGACAGCTCGGCTGGAGTTTGGAGAGGTGCCAGTTCCTGTGGTAACTTTGGGTGAATACTGCCTCCTTACACTTTCCCTCTGGAGTCTCAAGGTTGGCCTGCTGGGCTGCAAATGGTTTCCAGAGCAGGAATTGCTCACTCTGGGTTGGAAAACCCACAGGCAGCTGGGGAAAACAGAACAGGATGTGGGACAGAGGGTCTGCAGGAACAGCCTCTTTCTGGGGCGGCTGCCAAGGACAGCGGGTCCTGAAGAAGAACAAAGGAGCAGACATAACTGATGACCAGGGCTCAGGACACCTGGGCATCCTTTGAGGGTTAGGGGCCGAAGGAAAAGGAAGTGTCGGCAGTTAATCCCAGTGAGAAGGTAATGTCATAACCCTTGGAATCTCCGGGACACTACGGGATATCACTTTCAAGGTAAACAAAGGGGTCCCAGTTAGGTTGTTAGAGGTTGATAGCAAAGCCCTCAAACATTTTGAAGGAAAAGATGAAAAGCCTTGAAAGCTACAAAGACACAGAAAATGACGGAACAAAGAAAACATCCCTTCAAAAACCGTGGTCTTCTCAAAGTCGGCTAGAAAAGTTGCAAAGGAATCATGGAAGTGGAAAGTCATGCATTTTTAATCTTACTGCTCTCTCTGCTTCTCTACTTACACCGGGTGAACGAAAATAGAGTAAGAATGAAAAATAGGACATCACCCCACTCCCCCCCTCTCTTTTTTTTGGAATTTTAGATAGCAAAGTCACTTCATTTGCGAGGTCTGGCACAGGACTACATCCTTGTACCCATTAAATAGGAACCCACCTAAAGCCACCTTTTGAAAAGTGGAGTAGCAGGAGTTTGGTGAGTGTGTACGTTGCTGCTGGATCCTCCTTGGAGTTTGGGCTGTGGTAAAATGGTGCTTAAAATACTCATCACAAAGTGCCACCATTTTGCCTGTTTTGGCTTCTTTTAATCTTCTTAATCTCCTTTCTCTTATCCATTGAATAAGCATGTGAGATACACGAGAGCAGAGACGCCATCAAAATTGTTTCCTGCTGAATCTCAAGGGCATAAAGGCCCCATGGCTGGGTCAGGGAACCCACTCCATAAAGAGTGGCTTAGCATATGCAAATAACTATCGATTGTTAGTGAAAATTATACGCCCATACTTGTCCCTCAATGGAATGTTCCAGAAACTGCCTATCTGCAGGAATGTCGCAGAGGCCAGACAATAAAGAACAAGAGACATATAATTTTGGATGGAGGAGCACCTCAGGTATCCGGGAGCATATGCTCTCTGGCTCTGGGATGAGAGGTGTCATCTTTGAAAGAGGACGCACCTGGGTGTACATAGTGCACTGCCCAATACCTCACACCTTCCAAGTGAAAAAAATCTCTGATGTTTGCTCATCTGACACCTCTAAGAAAGAGGAGCCATGTGTACGGCTATTCACCACAGAAGTGGCCACTGTGTGTGTGAGTGCGTGTGTGTGTGTGTTTATGTGTGTGTGCATGCATGTGTTGTGAATGTGTGTATGAGTGTGTGTGTGTGTGTGTGTGTGTGTGTGTGTGTGGGTGTGTGTGTGTGTGTGTGTGTGTGTGTGTGTGTGTGTGTGTGTGTGTGTGTGTGTGTGTGTGTGTTTGTGGGTTTGTGTGTGTGTGTGTGTGTGTGTGTGTGTGTGTTGTGTGTGTGTGTGTTTATGTGTGTGTGTGTGTGTGTTTTTGTTTTGTGTGTGTGTGTTGTGTTTGTTTGTGTGTATTTGTGTGTGTGTGTGTGTGGGTGTGTGTGTGTGTGTGTGTGTGTCTGTGTATGTGTGTCTGTGTGTGTGTGTGTGTGTGTGTGTGTGTGTGTGTGTGTGTGTGTGTGTGTGTGTGTGTGTGTGTGTGTGTGTGTGTGTGTGTGTGTGTGTGTGTGTGTGTGTGTGTGTGTGTGTGTGTGTGTGTGTGTATGTGTATGTGTGTGTATGTGTGAGTGTGTATGTGTGTGTGTGTGTGTGTGAGTGTGTGTGTGTGTGTGTGTGAGTGTGTGTGTGTGTGTGTGAGTGTGTGTGTGTGTGTGTGTGTGTGTGTGTGTGTGTGTGTGTGTGTGTGTGTGTGTGTGTGAGTGTGTGTGTGGTGTGTGTGTGTATGTGTGTGTGTATGTGTGTGTGTGTGTGTGTGTGTGTGTGTGTGTGTGTGTGTGTGTGCAACTATCAGGAAGGGCTATTTGTGCACTCACATCAGAACCCAGGTCCCCTTGTGCTCTTTAGTTCAAACTCTTCTCCCTGATTGCCGGGGGATGCTGGAAGTTGACATTTCCCTCTGATGTATGACAACCTCATGGTGGTAAGATGAGAGTGAGAATTTGAAAGAATAGCTTCATGGAAGATGGGGAGCATTTTGTCTGTCTGTGTGATGGGACCAGGATCAGTCATGGTGAACAACTACAAGTTGAAAGGCAATCTGACTTGAGCTCAATTTATTCAGGTGACCAGAGACTCTGAACACAGGAATCTGGTTCTGTGTTTTCCCTCCTTTCTCTTTTCCTTTAGAGAATGTGTCCAAGGAGCTGAGCAACTGAGACACATGAGGCCATTTAAGGACATTTTCTTTACAAATATGAGAGACCAGGCATGAAGAGCTGGTGGGGGCAGGGCAGGTTGGGTGCATGTAAGAATCCCAGAAACCTTCCCTTGGCTGCACGGCAGGCACAGACTGCAGACACGCAGAGACTCTCCTGCCTCTGTGCCACAAGGCACAGGAGGGAAGATGTCCACACACTCAGCCAGTGCCATGCCACAGGGACAGGCTGTAGACACTTAAGAGGTTTACTTGACATCACCCCTGTCTCCCCTCAGCCCCCCACAAACAGAGGATTTCACCTAGAGTCCTGCAAGCCACATGGCTGCCTGTGGTGGGAACTACAATGTGCAAGTATAGGGTGGACACATGGGGGAGAAAGAAAGAACAGTTTGAACGTTATAAAAGAGATGGAGCTGGAGTTTTGATGGTAGAGAGAAATAACCTCCTATGAATAGCCAGCCCCTGTTGCCTGAGGCCAAGGTGAAGTCCCAGCCGTGCTGCCTCAGAGGGCCACATCTGGGTCCATGGCTATCCAGCGGCTCATATTATCACTGGAGACCATAGGGAAGTCCCTGGTCTGGGTACTACATAGATGTCCAAGGGCTGTGCAGAACTGGCCCCACCCCTCACTGGTTGATGGACACTGAAGAGCTGGCACACAATGGTGCTGACTCTGCGGGTGTAGGTGAGACACCTGGCAGGGAACATGAGCACTGATCCTATTTCCTGCCAATGGCAACATTGGGTGGCCTAGCCAGAGCAGGGCTGGAGTGTTAGACCTGGTGCTGCAGATGTGGGAGAGCCAGCAGGCAGATCAGCTCAGCCGCCACTGAGGCCCACCCCAGGGCTTTGAGTTGGCCCACCCCAAGGTCTACATCACCTGGGAACTTTTGGAGCACATGATAGGTCCTAGCCTGTTGATTCAAAGTTGCAGGGTCTCCACGACACAGGGCAACAACAGGATAGCTGGGAGGAGTCCCAGTGAGGATCCAGTATTGATGGTTTCACAGAAGTCAGAGATCAATGACTCACTGCAGTGAAGATTAACAAGTGAAGATGTGTGGACAGAGGGATATTCTGTGGGACACGCCGTGACACACTATAACTTGCACAACAAAATGTTTTCTCTGCTGTTTCTGTTTGTTTTGTTTATCTATTTTTGTTTGTGTGCTTTTATGTTCTTTGGGAGAGAGGTTTAAAGGGTGGGGGGTGGATATGAGGGGGTGGGGAGATGAGTGGGACTGGGGTGCATGATGTGAAACTCACAAAGAATCGATAGAAAGTTAAAAAAAATATATGAGAGCCCAAGGCAGGTTATACATCTATCATGGTTTTCTTCTGAGGCTGTCATTGTTTTCCTGTGATAGAGAGCCAAGGTTTATTCTGTGTTACTTTTATGTGATAGAAGAGTCGTGGCTTCAGGTCCTTGGTGCGACTCTACTTGGTACAAGATATGGTGTGGCTTTCTGTGTCTCTGGAAGGCTTGATTTTTAACAGAGTCCACTTATAGACAGTGGCATACATATACACATGACAGAACACTGAAATGGTGTTTTGACCAATGGCAGGTAGTATATTCTACATAGCTTAGGTGTATTGTAGGGTCTACCATTTGAATACATGTAGTTTGTGTCAATACCCTATGAATATTTGCATGGTACTCATATCATTGGATGATGAATTACCTCTCAGAACATGACCTGTCACTAAGTAATATCTGCTTTTAGTTCTATGACAAGGCAATTGACAATTTACTCTGTAAACAAATGGCCATGGTGTTTGGGGAGGTGGAGAAAATGTGTCTCCATTCTCATCCAAGCAAAAACCTAGGAACAATGGGAGTGAGTTATGATTTCTTTTCCCTATACTTTTTCCTAGATGAATTCCTAGCAGGGACATGTAGGTGTCTCATGTGTCCAAGGGTGGGTAGTACAGTGGTTAGACAAGAACAAGTTTGATTTAAAAACTATCTATCTATCTATCTATCTATCTATCTATCTATCTATCTATCTATCTATCTATCTATCTATCTATCTATCTATCTACGGTGTTGTTGGAAGTGATAACAAGGTATTGACACGTCTGGTAATGCCTCTTGAGAGTTATATGTCATTTTAACCTATTAATAAATCGACTTCAGTTAAGATGACTTCTTTTGAATTACTGCTGATCTACATGGTTCACTTTTTCCCCCTTGCCTTATCCTCATATTTTCTGTTCCACGTTTTAATTAATTTTCAACTCTGTTTATCTGCTTGAGAGCAGAGAGTCTTAATTGCCTTAGGAGAGGCAGTGTTAAACCCGGAGTTGGTTGGAAGAGCCCAAGTTAACTGTATCCTTTTGAATCAGGTGATGGTAAATTTGGAACTCTGCAACTTCTTGGCAACTAATGTGTTTTGAAGATGAATTGTGGCCATGTCAGTGTTTACTGGCAGTCTTCAGCTGTCTTCGGATATTGGGAATCCACAGAGAAGAACACTCAGATTCCACAGAGAACAGTATCTACTCATCAATTTAAACCTCTCCCTCATCCTTCCCTTCAGTTAATACTGCTTCTTTGTAGGAATCAAAGTGTTTGCTTTTCCTAATCAGGTTTCTGTTTTCATGTGACATGAAGGGACAGAGGAGTTAGGGAAGGGAGGGGAGGAAGGAGAGGTGATAGAATATAAGGTTGGATAGTCTATGTTTCTCAGACAGTGATTGATCCTGATTGGCACTTCGTAGACTCTTGATTTTTCTCCTGTGAGCTTATGAGCCAAGAGGAGCTGTTCCCTGTGGCAGCCAGGCAATCCTAGGGTGCCTCAGCTTGGCTAGCCTGCTGGATGGACAGATTCAAATGCAAATAGTGCTTGCTGTTTGGTATGCGGGAGGCTTTCAGTAGAAGCCTCAGAAGTTTGGACCCTTTGTGGAATCTGAAGAATCAATCTACTCTCTCCTTGGTACCCACAGAGCAAACCTCTCTACTGCTTCTTTCTCTGGTACAGAAGATAAACGAAAAATCCCATTATTCAGCTCGTGCTATTGTGATGGCAGTTTCCTTTGAGCCTCTTGGCAAAACCCTGCTTGCTTTAGAACTGTACATCATACCGGATCCATTGAGAGCCATTATTTATCTGACAGGATATTTATAAAAGCCGGCATTAGCTGTGGCTCCCAGTCAATATGTTTCTCTCTCGCTGACACACATCACACCAATAGGCTTGAAATATTTAAATACAATAGTCCCTTCAAGAAATCATTAATTTTTCTATCACTGCCACCAGTGATAATTTGATGGAAATGGATTTTGTTGGAATAGCTGAGCTGTCTAGAGTGGATACTTTCAAGTTCCCCACACCTCACAGGCATTCCCACACTTCAGTGGACGGCACAGTGAGGGTCCAGGGAGACCAGAACCCGGAGGTCCAGAGGCAGTGGCCCAGCAGCAGACAGCTCACCCCAGCACCGCTCCACCCACTTCAGTTAGGATAGTGGTTAAATATCAAGGAGAGGAAATGAAACAGAGCCCCAGCCACCTCATTAAGGTCCGCATCTCTGTCTCTCTGTCCCCTCCCACCTGCCCCCTGCTTCTTAGCTCCTTCCTTCTCCTTTGCCCTCCCCTCTCTTTTATCATCTCTCCACCCTCTCTGCCTCCTCCCTTGGCTTTAGCTTTTGCTCTTTGATCTTTCTCTTCCCTTATTCACATCCCCTGTGGGGTGTGTGACTATGTAGAAATCGAGGACAGTCCTAAGCATCTCCCTCAGGGTCTCTGCTCCCCTAGAGGGTCAGGGTCTGGGACAGTGTCTCTCTGTGTCTGGCTATTGGCTCACCTCTCACTGGGAATCCTCATCCATAATTAATGGGAACATTTCTGTGAGTGACCTCTCACAGTGGAGGCCAGGACTCAAGCTGTGAGGCTTTCTGGAGGCAGGAACGACTTGGAACCTGTCCAGAATATGATGCCTTGTGTTCCAGACATGTGTTCTTGACAGAGGAAAGAGATCCTGCAAATGTGCCACCCCCAGGCAGCACCGAAAGCTCTGTAGCTGCAGCAGTGGCCTTTCCATAGCAGAAATGGGATGTCAGCTCCTGTGGTGAACAGATAAGACGTGGGGTTTTTTGTTTTTTTTTGATTTTTTGTGCATATTAGACATGACAATGCTTGGTTAAATCATGACAAAACAAAAGAAAACAAAAGAAACAGCAAACGAAACAACTGCAACAGTCAGTCATTTTGAGCTGCATCTTAGAATCTCTGTGATTTCCCTGTCAGATTTGTGGTTCTGTGGAAATTATAATGCAGGACAATGGAGAAGGCACCAGATTGTCCCCCTGAAGTGATGTGAACCTGTCTGTCCAGATGTGAATGCTAGGACCCAGACTCGTTTTCTCTCGTTCCACCACTCCAACAAGGTCACACCTGTCCTATTCCTTTATCTTCTGA